>NC_041388.1:152951979-152988356 GCF_002162155.2 Triticum dicoccoides
GCGATGGTGTGGGGTTGCAGGGGGGCGCTTATAAAGGGGCGGGGGTGGTCGACTTGGGGTAGGGGTCGGCCTCGGGAGGCGTGTCCTCCCCGGACACGGCGGCGGCGGTGACCGGGACTCCGGTCCCGATCCGGCTATAGGTGGCGGCGGCTGGCTGGGTCGGCCCGCTCGGCTGGGCCCTTGGCCCAGTCGGGCGCGGGGTTTTTTTTAAACAATTTTGCTGCGCCTAAAAAAATTCTAGAAAAATAAATAAAATTCTAAAAATGCCAAAACAAATTTTCTCCGTCTAAATAAAATATTTAGAACAGGATGAATATTTTTTGGCTCTAAATGCAATTTTTGAAAACGTGCAATTTTTCCTAAATTCAAATAAAACCACGAAAAACTCCAGAATAAAACCCTATTTGATTTTTTATTAAATCCTCAATATTTCTTTATTTTTGGGAAAGTCATTTTATTCCCTCTCTCATATTTTGATAATAGAAATAATTGAAGATAAAATAAATAAAATCAAATGATCCTATTTTCAAAATTTGAGAAAACTCAAATATGAAAATAACGAAATCCCCAACTCTCTCCGAGGGTCCTTGAGTTGCATAGAATTTCTAGGATCAACCAAAATGCAATTAGAATCACACAAATCAATAAAACAGTAATTTGTTCACCCACCGTAATACTTATGCTCTCGAGAGAAGCCTCTAGTGAAACCTATGGCCCCCGGGTCTATTTTCCATCATATTAATCTTCCAATACTTAGTCATTTCCTTTGCTATTTATTTTACTTGCATCTTTATTTCTCTTTATTATAAAAATACCAAAAATATTATCTTATCATATCTATCAAATCTCACTCTCGTAGGTGACCGTGAAGGGATTGACAACCCCTTTATCGCGTTGGTTGTGAGGAGTTTATTTGTTTGTGTAGGTGTGAGGGACTCGTGCATGGCCTCCTACTATATTGATACCTTGGTTCTCAAAAACTGAGGGAAATACTTACGCTGCTCTACTACATCACCCTTTCCTCTTCAAGGGAAAACCAACGCAGTGCTCAAGAGGTAGCAAGAAGGATTTCTGGCGCCGTTGCCGGGGAGTCTATGCAAAAGTCAACATACCAAGTACCCATCACAAACCCTTATCTCCCGCATTACATTATTTGCCATTTGCCTCTCATTTTCCTCTCCCCCACTTCACCCTTGCCGTTTTATTCGCCTCTCTCTCTCTCCTTCCCCCCTCTCTTTCTCTATTCACCTCTTTTTGCTTGTTTCTTGTTTGCTTGTGTGTCGGATTGCTTGCTTGTCACGATGGCTCAAGATAATACCAAATTGTGTGACTTTACCAGTACCAACAACAATGATTTTATTAGCACTCCGATTGCTCCTCTTACTGATGCTGAATCTTGTGAAATTAATGCAGCTTTGCTGAATCTTGTCATGAAAGATCCGTTTTTCGACCTTCCTAGTGAACATGCGGCTACCCATCTAAACAACTTTGTTGATTTGTGTGATATGCAAAAGAAGAAAGATGTGGACAATGATATTGTTAAATTGAAGCCATTTCCTTTTTCGCTTAGAGATCGTGCTAAAGCTTGGTTTTCGTCTTTGCCTAAAAATAGTATTGATTCGTGGAATAAGTGCAATATGCTTTTATCTCTAAGTATTTTCCTTCCGCTAAGATCATCTCTCTTAGAAATGATATTATGAATTTTAAGCAACTTGATCATGAACATGTTGCACAAGCTTGGGAGAGGATGAAATTAATGATACGTAATTGCCCTACACAAGGTTTGAATTTGTGGATGATTATACAAAATTTTATGCCAGATTGAATTAATGTTTTGAGTGGTAAGATGGATGAACTTATGAAATTATTTTCTAATAAAAGTGTTTCTTCTGATCCTAATGATATGCCTTTGTCTATTTTTATTGAGAATAATAATGAATATTTGGATGTGAATTTTGTTGGTAGGAATAATTTTGGTAACAACGCGTATAGAGGAAACTTTAATCGTAGGCCATATCCTAGTAATTCCTCTGATAATTATGGTAATTCCTACAACAATTCTTATGAAAATTTTAATAAGATACCCTCCGATTTTGAATCTAATATTAAAGAATTTATTACCTCACAAAAGAATTTCAATGCTTTGATTGAAGAAAAATTGCTTAAGATTGATGAGTTGGCTAGGAACGTTGATAGAATTTCTCTTGATGTTGATTCTTTGAAACTTAGATCTATTCCTCTTAAGCATGATATCAATGAGTCTCTCAAAGCCATGAGAATTTCCATTGATGAGTGCAAAGAAAGAACCGCTAGGATGCATGCTAAGAAATATTGCTTTATAAAACCGTGTTCTTCTAGTTTCCATGATAATAAAGATGAATATCTAAAAGTTATTGATGTGTCCCCTATTAAATCTTTGTTTTTCCATATGAATATTGATAATGATGGGACTGAATATGATCCACCTTTACCTAGAAGGCATTCCAAAAATTCGGAGTCTTTAGATCTTGATGCGAAAATTGTTAAAAGTGGGATTGAAGAAGTCAAAACTTTAAATATTAATGAACCCACTATTTTGGATTTCAAGGAATTTAATTATGATAATTGCTCTTTGGTAGATTGTATTTCCTTGTTGCAATCCGTGCTAAATTCTCCTCATGCTTATAGTCAAAATAAAGCCTTTACCAAACATATCGTTGATGCTTTGATGCAATCTTATGAAGAAAAACTTGAGTTGGAAGTTTCTATCTCTAAAAAAATTTATGATGAGTGGGAACCTACTATTAAAATTAACATTAAAGATCATGAATGCTATGCTTTGTGTGATTTGGGTGCTAGTGTTTCCACGATTCCAAATACTTTGTGTGATTTGCTAGGTTTCCGTGATTTTGATGATTGCTCTTTAAACTTGCACCTTGCGGATTCCACTATTAAGAAACCTATGGGAAGAATTAAGATGTTCTTATTGTTGCAAATAGGAATTATGTGCCCGTGGGTTTTATTGTTCTTGATATAGATTGCAATCCTTCATGTCATATTATTCTTGGTAGACCTTTCCTTAAAACGATTTGTGCAATTATTGATATGAAGGAAAGGAATATTAGATTCCAATTTCCGTTAAGGAAAGGCATGAAACACTTCCCTAGAAATAAAATTAAATTACCTTATGAATCTATTATGAGAGCCACTTATGGATTGCCTTCCAGAGATGGCAATACCTAGATCTACCTTCGCTTTTATGCCTAACTAGGGGCGTTAAACGATAGCGCTTGTTGGGAAGCAACCCAATTTTATTTTTATTCCTTGCTTTTTGCTCCTGTTTATTAATAAATAATTTATCTAGCCTCTGTTTTGGTTGTGTTTTTTGTGTTTAATTAGTGTTTGTGCCAAGTAGAACCGTTGGGAAGACTTGGGAAAAGTCATTTTAATCTTGCTGTAAAAAACAGAAACTTCAGCGCTCAGGAGAACTGCTTCCATTTTTATTTGGAAAGTTCTATTTAGTTAATTATTTTTTCATATGATTAATGGATAAATTCCTCACGTCCAGCAATTTATTTTAGAATTTTTGGGGTTCCAGATCTTGCGTTAGCTACAGATTACTACAGACTGTTCTGTTTTTGACAGATTCTGTTTTTCCTGTGTTGTTTGCTTATTTTGATGAATCTATGGCTAGTAAAATAGTTTATAAACCATAGAGAAGTTGTAATACAGTAGGTTTAACACCAATATAAATAAATAATGAGTTCATTACAGTACCTTGAAGTGGTGCTTTGTTTTCTTTCATTAACGGAGCTCACGAGATTTTCTACTTTAAGTTTTGTGTTGTGAAGTTTTCAAGTTTTGGGTAAAGATTTGATGGATTATGGAACAATAAGTGGCAAGAGCCTAAGCTTGGGGATTCCCATGGCACCCCCAAGATAATCTAAGGACACCTAAAAGCCAAAGCTTGGGATGCCCCGGAAGGCATCCCCTCTTTCGTCTACTTCTATCGGTAACTTTACTTAGAGCTATATTTTTATTTACCACATGATATGTGTTTTGCTTGGAGCGTCTTGTATTATTTGAGTCTTTATTTTTTAGTTTTCCACAATCATAATTGCTGCACACACCTTTTTGAGAGAGACACTCATGATTCGGAAATTGTTAGAATACTCTATGTGCTTCACTTATATCTTTTGAGTTATATAGTTTTGCTCTAGTGCATCACTTATATCTTTTAGAGCACGATGGTGGATTTGTTTTATAGAAACTTTTGTTCTCTCATGCTTCACTTAGATTATTTTGAGAGTCCTACAAAACAGCATGGTAATTTGCTTCAATTATGTTAGGCATTCAAGATTAATAAAAAAATTCTTATGAGTGTGTTGAATACTATGAGAAGTTTGAAACTTGATAATTGTTTTGAGATATGGAGATGGTGATATTAGAGTCGTGCTAGTTGAGTAGTTGTGAATTTGAGAAATGCTTGTGTTGAAGTTTGTGATTCCCGTACCATGCACATATGGTGAACCGTTATGTTAAGAAGTCGGAGCATGATGTATTTATTGATTGTCCTCCTTATGAGTGGCGCCGGGGACGAGCGCTGGTCTTTTCCTACCAATCTACCCCCTAGGAGCATGCGCGTAGTACTTTGCTTCGATAACTAACAAATTTTTACAATAAGTATGTGAGTTCTTTATGAGTAATGTTGAGTCCATGGATTATACGCACTCTCACCCTTCCACCATTGCTAGCCTCTCTAATACCGCCCACCTTTCGCCGGTATCATACACCCACCATATACCTTCCTCAAAACAGCCACCATACCTACCTATCATGGAATTTCCATAGCCATTCCGAGATATATTGCCATGCAACTTTCCATCGTTTCGTTTATTATGACACGCTCCATCATTGTCATATTGCTTCGCATGATCATGTAGTTGGCATTTTAGTTGTGGCAAAGCCACCGTTCATAATTCTTTCATATAATTCACTCATCCATCATTGCTATCCCGGTACACCGTCGGAGACATTCATATAGAGTCATACTTTGTTCTAGTATCGAATTGTAATCATTGAGTTGTAAATAAATATAAGTGTGATGATCATCATTCATAGAGTAATGTCCCAATAAAAAAAGAGAAAGGCCAAATAAAAAAAGAGAAGGCCAAAAAAAGAATAAATAAAAAGGGGCAATACTACTATCCTTTTTTCCACACTTGTGCTTCAAAGTAGCACCATGATCTTCATGATAGAGAGTCTCTTATGCTATCACTTTCATATACTAGTGGGAATTTTTCATTATAGAACTTGGCTTGTATATTCCAACGATGGGCTTCCTCAAAATGCCCTAGGTCTTCGTGAGCAAGCAAGTTGGATGCACACCCACTTAGTTTCTTTTGTTGAGCTTTCATAAATTTATAGCTCCAGTGCATCCGTTGCATGGCAATCCCTACTCACTCACATTGATATCTATTGATGGGCATCTCCATAGCCCGTTGATACGCCTAGTTGATGTGAGACTATCTTCTCCATTTTTGTCTTCTCCACAACCACCATTCTATTCCACCTATAGTGCTATGTCCATGGCTCCCGCTCATGTATTGCATGAAGATTGAAAAAGTTTGAGAACACCAAAAGTATGAAACAATTGCTTGGCTTGTCATTGGGGTTGTGCGTGATTTGAATACTTTGTGTGGTGAAGATGGAGCATAGCCAGACTATATGATTTTGTAGGGATAACTTTCTTCGGCCATGTTATTTTGAAGAGACATAATTGCTTAGTTAGTATGTTTGAAGTATCATTATTTCTATGTCAATATTAAACTTTTGTCTTGAATCTTTCGGATCTGAATATTCATACCACAATTAAGAGAATTACATTGAAATTATGCCAAGTAGCATTCCACATCAAAAATTCTGTTTTTATCATTTACCTCCTCGAGGACGAGCAGGAATAAAGCTTGGGGATGCTTGATACGTCTCCAATGTATCTATAATTTTTGATTGTTCCATGCTATATTATATCCAGTTTTGGACATTATTGGGCTTTATTATACACTTTTATATTATTTTTGGGACTAACCTATTAACCGGAGGCCCAGCCCAGAATTGCTGTTTTTTGCCTATTTTAGGGTTTCACAGAAAAAGAATATCAAACGGAGTCCAAACGGAATGAAACCTTCGGGAACGTGATTTTCGGAACGAACATGATCTAGAGGACTTGGACCCTACGTCAAGCAATAAACGAGGAAGGCATGAGGTAGGGGGGCGTGCCTACCCCCCAGGCGCGCCCTCCACCCTCGTGGGGCCCATGTTGCTCCACCGACGTACTCCTTCCTCCTATATATACTTATGTACCCCCAAACTACTAGATACGGATCCAAAACCCTAATTCCACGGCCGTAACTTTCTGTATCCATGAGATCCTATCTTGGGGCCTTTTCCGGAGCTCCGCCGGAGGGGGTATCGATCACGGAGGGCTTCTACATCAACACCATAGCCTCTCCGATGAAGTGTGAGTAATTTACTTCAGACCTACGGGTCCATAGTTATTAGCTAGATGGCTTCTTCTCTCTTTTTGGATCTCAATACAAAGTTCTCCCCCTCTCTTGTGGAGATCTATTCGATGTAATCTTTTTTTGCGGTGTGTTTGTTGAGATCGATGAATTGTTGGTTTATGATCAAGTTTATCTATGAACAATATTTGAATCTTCTCTGAATTCTTTTATGTATGATTGGTTATGTTTGCAAGTCTCTTCGAATTATCAGTTTGGTTTGTCCTACTAGATTGATCTTTTCTTGCAATGGGAGAAGTGCTTAGCTTTGGGTTCAATCTTGCGGTGTCCTTTCCCAGTGGCAGTAGGGGCAGCACGACACGTATTGTATTGTTGCCATCGAGGATAACAAGATGGGGTTTATATCATATTGCATGAGTTTATCCCACTACATCATGTCATCTTGCTTAAAGCGTTACTCTGTTCTCTTGAACTTAATACTCTAGATGCATGCTGGATAGCGGTCGATGTGTGGAGTAATAGTAGTAGATGCAGGCAGGAGTCGGTCTACTTGTCTCGGACATGATGCCTATATACATGATCATACCTAGATATTCTCATAACTATGCTCAATTCTGTCAATTGCTCAACAGTAATTTGTTCACCCACCGTAATACTTATGCTCTCGAGAGAAGCCTCTAGTGAAACCTATGGCCCCCGGGTCTATTTTCCATCATATTAATCTTCCAATACTTAGTTATTTCCTTTGCTATTTATTTTACTTGCATCTTTATTTCTCTTTATTATAAAAATACCAAAAATATTATCTTATCATATCTATCAAATCTCACTCTCGTAGGCCGTGAAGGGATTGACAACCCCTTTATCGCGTTGGTTGCGAGGAGTTTATTTGTTTTGTAGGTGCGAGGGACTCGTGTGTGGCCTCCTACTGGATTGATACCTTGGTTCTCAAAAACTGAGGGAAATACTTACGCTGCTCTACTGCATCACCCTTTCCTCTTTAAGAAAAAACCAACGCAGTGCTCAAGAGGTAGCAGGAGCATAAAAAGGGAAATGAGTGGGAGGGTGGTTAGGTGGGGAAGTAGTGAGTTGTGATGGAGAAGTATGTTGAGCAAATGGAAAGATATGTTCGGCAAAGGTGACATGTCGAGATACAAGAACCCGACCGGTGTATAAGTCAAGGCAGCGATAGCCTTTGCGTTCATCCGAAAAACCGAGGAGAACACACGGGAGAGAGCGGGGAGAGATCTTATGAGCGGTGGTAGCGAAAGTGTTAGGAAAGCAGAGGAAACCAAAAACATGAATGTCGGAGTAGTTTGGATGACACAGAAACAGAGAAAAGTAGGGGGTGACGTTGGGATTGGCTTTCGTGGGACGGATATTAAGAAGATATGTAGCGGTGTGGAGAGCCTCAGCCTAGTATTGGGAAGGCATGGAAGATTTTAGAAAAAGGGTACAAATAATATCATTTATTGTACGAAGAGAACATTCAGCTTTGCCGTTTTGAGGAGAAGTGTAGGGACAAGAAAAACGGAGAAGAATGCCGTGGTTAAGAAAGAAGGTATGATTTTTAACATTATCAAATTCACGACCATTATCACATTGTATGAAGCGAATAGGGAGAAAGAAGTGCATGAAGACGTATCGCTAAAAATTGAGAAAGAGAAAGTGAACATCAGATTTGTTGCAGAGAGGTAAGGTCCAGACAAAGTGTGTAAAATCATCTAATATAACAAGATAGTATTTAAAACCAGAGACACTAGCAATGGGCGATGTCCAAAGATCACAATGTATTAATTCAAAGGGTTAAGTGCTTGATGAGCTAGACGAACTAAAAGGAAGACGCACATGCTTGCCTAATTGGCATGACTCACAAATGAAGGAATCATGAGAATCTCTATTACAAGGTACAGTAAATTCACTAAGAACAGATGCTAAAACTGCAGGGTTGGGATGCCCTAGACGCCGATGCAAGAGATCAACAGATGCCATCATGGAGGTTGGAGAGGCAACGACAAGAACACCATTGAGAGAGTATAAGTCACCGGAGCTATTGAACCGCGTGATCTCGACCTTGGTCTAGTAATCCTTCACAGATAAGCCAAAGGGGTCAAATTCGACAGAAACAAGATTGTCACATGTGAATTGACGAACAAAGATTAAATTTTTGATAAGGGCAGGAGCAACAAGTACATCACGAAGAATAAGAGTTTTGGTGGTGGAGGGAAGTTGAGCCTGACCAACACAATAGATGGGTATAGAAGAACCGTCACCGAGGGTGATGGATTTAAAAGTGGTGAAGTGCAAGAGGAGAGAAACGTACTAGATGCAGACATATGACTAGAAGCACCAGAATCGAAAATCCAATCCATAACTGTGTTGCCTTGGGAGGCAAAATTGTTCGGCCTGGATGAAGGCGGCTTGGTCCCAGCTTGGCGGTGTAGCAGATGTCGGTGTAGGCAGCAGGGCCGGCTGGTACGGCGGCAAGGGCAGTAGAACTGACGGTGGAGGTGATGGCAGCATGGTCGGCTGGTACGACAGCGATGGCAACAGGGCCGGCTGTGGGGTGTAGTAGTGGCCACCGTCAGCATAGTAGGAGCGCCATATGATGGAGCAGCATGGTAGGCGTGAGTCGGCGGGCAAGGCGTGAGGAGTCCTGGGGTACCAGTATGGGGCCGCATGCCGGGATGCCAGGCACCGGTGTAAGCCGGTGGGGCGCCGAGGGGAGCCGGAGAGGACCATGGCATGTGCCAAGCTTGGACGAGCCCCGTCCAGGGATCATGTGGAGGACGCCAAGGCGTAGCTGCTGGTGGATTACCTATTGTTGGCGCACTTGGGGCCGGCGACGGTAAAGGAGTGAGCACCGATCGCGTCGTAGGCGGTCGGTAGACGGGGTTCTTGCCGCGATAATTAGGTCTGGGACGCCAGCCTGGCGGTGGAGCGGGCGCGGCCGAGGAAGAAGGCACCGCTGGTGAAGGGGGCGCCGCGGGTGCTGGACCGCGCGAAACAGTGGCAAAGAGCTGAGGGCGAGCGTCCTTGTTGGTTTGAGCACGGTCGGCCCAATGAGGATGGAGCGCACCTCGGCAAAGGTTGGCTAGGGGCGCATCATGGGTATGAAAAGAAGCCTGCTTGTCGAACTGTTCACTGAGCTCGATGAGGAGGATGTTGATAAGCTGCCGGTCTTCAACGGGATCACCAATTCACGTAGTTCGTCGGCGATGGACCTGAGGCGTTGGCAATAGACACTGAGGGAGGAGTCGCCTTGCACCGTATTCCTGAGCTCGGTATGGATTAGATTGGTGCGAGCATCGACGTTGTCTTGGAACAACTGCTGAAGGGCCGCCCAGAGACCGGCGGCGGTGGCGGCTTCCCGAAAGACGAGATTGAAGATCTCGGTGGAGACATGCATGTAGATCTATTGGATGATAGCGAGGTCATCCTTGACCCATTGGGGATCATGGGATTGCGGCACGGCGGTGGCGTCGACGTGGGAGCGAAGATTGCAGCGCCCGAGGTGAACTTCGAAGAGGTGGCGCCAATGGTAATAGTTGTGGGAGGTGAGATCGAGGGTAATGGGGATATAGGGACTAATATTGGAGATTGTATCGGTAAAGGAGAGCACCGGAGGCATGTGTGGTGGTGGTGGTAGAACTAGGGCAGAGGAGGAGGAAGCCGCGGCGGCGGCGCGGGCGTGGGTAGCGGCCAGGAGCTCGAAGTAGCCGGGCGGTGGCAGCGGTGGTGGGGTGGGTGGCGGAGCCATACCCTAGGACCAGAAACTCTAAGATACCATGTAAGATTGAATAGAACTATTGTTGATTGATTATTGCAGCCGCATAGAACAGTATATATAAAAGATTTACAAGTCAACTAGACCTATTACAATACGACTAGGACTAGATAACTTGAGAGGCAAGTAATAATCTAACACACGCGTCCGTTTGCATTGAGTTGCTCTAACCCCTCCCCGGCAGTCGCAACCGCTTGTACACGCGACGCCGCCGCAGATGTTGGCGTGACTAGACACGGGGCCACGGGAGGAGCGACATTCTAATCGCTGAAATGATATACAACCCCGCCGCAGACGTTCTGCCTGCTCATGACATCCCAATCTACGCCTTCTAGTGTTCGTACTTTGGGCATGCAACAATGAAACTCTGTAACTCTCTTTTTTCTATCAATAAAATGATACACAATGTCGCCTATTAAACCTTTCGCTGCGATTTACATCATGATCTTCTTTTCCCGAAGGGTCAGTGGACTACCAGCACGCGTGTCTTGCGGTAGTGCACTAGTGCGTGCTCTACGAAAAGTGGGCCCTTTCACATATACACGAGCTTCAGGCCAACACCATATTTTGATTCTAATTGGAAAGGGAACTACGTATTTTGGTGCAGAACACCAGGGTCCGAAGTCCTAACCTAGGAGCCCCAATGCTTTAGGATCGATGTCTTCAGTTCAGCTTGTTGAAATCCACGCGTGTGGAGGTTCGTTGTCGTCGAGACGAGTGCTGGCTCCACGAAGTTCTTCTCCATGGCCATTTTATTTATAGGGGAAGAGTTCCACTGAACAAGTAGTGGGAATGTGGGATCCTCCGTGGCGCTAAGATTTCCTCCGGCTACTTAGGCCAACTCCACCCTTGGATCCCAAACGAATGTTGGGTCTGACCGAATTCTGTCTCTTTAGGGCGACAATGGGTTCGTTCGTGTTCGTGTCTGTCCGATAAGTCGTGGGTGCGTTCAGCACGCGGCTGCACCTCAAATCTTGTTCATGTGAACGTGTTTAAAAAAACATAAAAACTTAAATAAAATGACTTAAAAAAGTAAATAAACGCAGTTTAAAAAATTTAAAAGGGTCTATGGCCACAAAACGGCCTAATTTTACGTCCAACTTGACATAACTAAACATAAAAAAGAAAATAAAAAACGGCCGCCGCCAGCGCGCTCCTGCCCGTGCCCGTCGATGCCGTCGCCGTCGCCGTCTTCAGTGGCCGCCGGCGTTGTCGTCGTCGCTCCTGCCCGTGCCCGTCGATGCCGTTGCGCCACCATCTCCAGCTCGGGGATGGCTACCTCACCGGCGGCGGAGCGGGCCATCGTCTCCTCCAGGCCCTCCCACTGGCGCTCATTGTGCGTTGACATGGAGTCTTTCATGACACGCGCCATGCGACGAGCCTCCTCCTCCTCTGTCATGCGAGGAGGTGGTGGTGGAGACGGCGAAGACGACGACGACGGCGTGGGCGTGAGACCGCGCACCCGCCTACGCCCGCGCTCCTGGGGAGCGGGCGCCGCGCGCTCCCGACATGGCCGCCGCGGCCCAGACGCCGTGCCGGCGAAGAAGCAGGCACGCCGCACGCCGTGCTCGTCCTTGAGCCAGGTATCCCAGAGGGAGGAGTTCGGGGCGTACCTGTCGTTGTAGTACAGGTCGTCGGGGAGGAGGCGGCGGCGGCGCTTGGTCTCTTCACGACGCGCATGGCCGCTCGCCGGGACGGGCGGGTGTAGGATCTAGAAGTAGATGTGTCTAGAGGGGGGTGATTAGACACTTAGTGCTAAAGTTGCAATTTTTAAACTTTTTTGGTTTAAGTGGAGTTTAGGCACAATTTCAGCACACACAATACATATCAAGCAAGCATGCAAAGAGTATATGAGCAGCGGAATGTAAAGCATGCAACTTGCAAGAATGTAAAGGGGAGGGTTTGGATAGATCAAACGCAATTGGAGACACGGATGTTTTTCCCGTGGTTCGGATAGGTGGTGCTATCCTACATCCACGTTGATGGAGACTTCAACCCACAAAGGGTAACGGTTGCGAGAGTCCACACAGGGCTCCACCCACAAAGGGCAACGGTTGCGCGAGTCCACACAGGGCTCCACCCACGAATGGTCCACGAAGAAGCAACCACCCACAAAGGGTCCACGAAGAAGCAACCTTGTCTATCCCACCATGGCCATCGCCCACACAGGACTTGCCTCACTAGCGGTAGATCTTCACGAAGTAGGCGATCTCCTTGCCCTTACAAACTCCTTGGTTCAACTCCACAATCTTGTCGGAGGCTCCCAAGTGACACCTAGCCAATCTAGGAGACACCACTCTCCAAGAAGTAACAAATGGTGTGTAGGTAATGAACTCCTTGCTCTTGTGCTTCAAATGATAGTCTCCCCAACACTCAACTCTCTCCCATAGGATTTGGATTTGGTGGAAAGAAGGTTTGAGTGGAAAGCAACTTGGGAAGGCTAGAGATCAAGATTCATATGGTAGGAATGAAATATCTTGGTCTCAACACATGAGTAGGTGGTTCTCTCTCAGAACATATGAGTTGGAATGGTGTGTGCGTTCTGATGGCTCTCTCATCGAATGAGAAGGAGGTGGAGGGGTATATATAGCCTCCACACAAAATCCAACCGTTACACATAGTTTTCCAATCTCGGTGGGACCGAATCAACAAACTCGGTCGGACCGAAAAGGTAAACCTAGTGACCGTTAGAGATTTCGGTGGGACCGACTGGATCAACTTGGTGGGACCGATGTGCTAGGGTTAGGGTAAATCCAAAACTCGGTTTGACCGATTACTCAAACTCGATGGGACCGATTTGGGTAATAAGTGAAACTGAGATTTGGCCAAGCAAACTCGGTGGAACCGGTTGCATATCTCGGTGGGACCGAGAATATTGCAATGGGTAACAGAGAGTTTGCAAGCCCATCTCGGTGAGACCGAGATCCCATCTGTGAGACCGAACTTATTAGGGTTTGGCAATGCCTTATGAAAAGTGAAACTCGGTGGCGCCGGATAGGAAGAATCTGTAGGACCGAGTTTGGCTTAGGGTTTAGGTCATATGTGGATATGGGAAAGTAGTTGAGGGTTTTGGAGCATATCACTAAGCACATGAAGCAAGAGGCTCATTAAGCAACACCTCATCCCTCCTTAATAGTATTGGCTTTTCCTATGGACTCAATGTGATCTTGGATCACTAAGATGTAAAATGAAGAGTCTTGAGCTTGAAGCTTTAGCCAATCCTTTGTCCTTAGCATCTTGAAGGAGTTTCCACAACCTTTAGTCCATGCCACTCCATTGTTGAACTTATCTGAAACATGCTAGATAGAAATGTTAGTCCAACAAGAGATATGTTGTCATCAATTATCAAAACCACCTAGGGAGCACTTGTGCTTTCAATCTCCCCCTTTTTGGTAATTGATGGCAACATACATCAAAGCTTTAGATAAAGATATAAAGAACATCACGTAAAGCTTTGGAAGGACATGTAACAAGCATAGGCTCCCCCTACATGTATGCACTCATGTAAATATGAAATATAGAGGTATGTGAGAGCATAACAATGACAGAGTAGGCAATGTGTTACATGCATCTTGGCCATATGCATCAGAACAAAAGATTATCAAGGAAAATACCTTCATGCTCATGAGTCCTTCTTGCAAACAGTATGTACATAAGCAAGAACTCCTCATACTCATGATTTTGATGCATATACTTACCTTGTGGTCTTGAGTTGCTTAGGATGGAATGAACCTGCACAAACAAGGTTAGATAACACAGGTACATCCACTAGCCAGAGCAAACAAAAGAAGCCACAAGAATACCAATACTGGGATGACATGTAGAGAGTGAGTACAAGGTACCACATTGAATTCAACATGTCCCCAAGAATAAAGATATGCAATGAATTTGACTGATTTCTTTCCCTTAGGTGTCTTACTCCCCCTGAATCTTACATGAGATATTGGGAGAAGATAGGAAACAGAAAATCAGAGCTGAAAGATACAAATGGAACTTAATTCAAATGAGCACATATGAACATGTCTTTCCCCAAAAGGACATGTGGTATCTCTTCTCTTGAACATCAAGCATCTGGGATCCTTGAGTCTTTCTCTCCCCCTTTGTACTTTCTCTCCTTTGTAGGTGATAAGCTTTTGATGTGATCTCTCTCCCCCTGATGATAAGCTTTGATGTGATCTCTCTCTGCCCCTTTGACATCAATTTCCAAGAAGGTTTTTCCTGGAATCCGTCGAATAGGTTTGGTCCTTGAGATTCAGTACAAAGCAGAGGTTAAAATTGTGATGCTTGTAGAGGACAGGATTCATTGAGTGGAGCTGGATCAGAAGAAATGTAGAATATGTGGCAAACTGTTTTTCCTGTTGCGAAATCGGTGGCACCGAGTGGCATGCTTTGGTAGTACCGAAGGGATTCGGTTGGACCGAAAATGGCAATTCGGTGAAACCGAGTTCATCACAGAGAAAAGCACTTGTCACCTCAGCTCACCAGTCAAGTAAGATCTCACAAAGATTTGCAATGAATTAGCTGAAAGATTTGCAAGGAATTTGATGCAGAAATATGCAGAACAAAAATCAAAAAGAAAAGAGTGAAAGTTTCTAGATAAAGTTTTTTTTTGATTGAAAAAGAAAGAAACAAATATGCAAGGGAAAAATGCAATGACTCAGAAAAGAACACAAGAGAACTTCATCTAGAGTTGGGCGGTGACATAGTCACCTATGTTAGAGTATATTGACTTAGGAGTCAAGTGAGGACACTTGATCGTAGGTCATACTCATCGTTTAAGCTCAAAATGGGGTTACCATTTTTCGTTTAAGCATCTTGATGTATTCACATCTTGTTGAGTTGCTTTGACTCATAGCTTGGAGTAAAACTTCTCTAAGATGAAATAACATACCTTGGGTGGTGGTTTGGTTCTTGCTCATGTAGTTGAACTTGTGTGGGTGCTCAAGGTTGATGTGGCTCATCAAGAGTTGGGAGCACCACTTGGAGTTTGAGTTCATTCACCTACATGGGTTAGTTCTTGCAAGGAAGAGCACTTGTGTATCCAAAAATGACAATCATGAAGCTCAATCATAGAATTTGTCAAAGGATATGGTTGTATGGTTTTGTGCTTCCTTGTCTTCAACCACCATTGTGTAGAGTCTTGGTGATGTAGAGATTGCTCAAGATGTGAGTGATTCGCAATCTCATGGAATTAGATCCAACCAAGCACCTACATGGGTTAGACAACATGCAAGGTGCAAATATATCCAAGACATAAGATAGTTATCATAAGAGATATATCATGGATTAGTCATAAGCTCATGTCTTGCATGTATCCATTGGAGTTTCTACTCCAAGTTCGAAGCATCGATGATGTTCAATTCTCCTCTCAACCTGCAAAACACTTTCTCATCAAGTGGTTTAGTGAATATATCCGCTAATTGCTTATTGGTGCGAACATGCTTAAGATTGATGTCACCCTTAGCAACATGATCTCGAATGAAATGATGACGAACTTCAATATGCTTAGTTCAAGAATATTGTACAAGATTATGACCAATTTTGATAGCACTTTCATTGTCACAAAGCAGTGGAACATGTTTCACATAAATCCCATAATCTTTAAGAGTTTGGGTCATCCAAAGTAATTGAGCACAACATGAACCAGCGGCAATGTATTCCGCTTCGGCGGTGGATAAGGATACCAAGTTTTGTTTCTTGAAAGACCAAGACACAAGAGATCTACCAAGAAATTGACAAGTACCCGAAGTGGACTTTCTATCAACCTTGTCTCCGGCATAATCCGAGTCAGAATAGCCAACAAGATCGAAAGAAGACCTCTTAGGATACCGAATGCCAAAATTTGGTGTATGGATTAAGTATCTCACTATCCTTTTCACAGCCTTAAGATGACAATCTTTAGGAGCAGCTTGATATCGTGCACACATGCACACACTTAGCATAATATCGGGACGTGAAGCACATAGGTATAACAATGAACCAATCATAGAGCGATAAACCTTTTGATCAACCGGTTCACCATCTTTGGTCAAATCATTATGTCCACTAGTAGGCATGGGTGTAGACATACCTTTGCATTCTTGCATATTGAACTTCTTGAATAAGTCCTTGGTGTACTTTGTTTGAGAGACAAATGTACCTTCCTTAGTTTGCTTGATTTGCAACCCGAGAAAGAATTTGAGTTCACTCATCATAGACATCTCAAACTTCTCTGACATTAGCTTTCCAAACTTTTCACTAAAGAGAGGGTTAGTTGAACCAAATATGATATCATCAACATAAATTTGGCATACGAATAGTTCTCCATTAACCCTTTTAGTAAAAAGAGTAGAATCAATTTTACCAATTTCAAAACCACTTGTAGTAAGGAACTTGGTCAAGCATTTATACCATGCTCTAGGAGCTTGTTTAAGACCATAAAGAGCTTTGTGCAGTTTGTAAACATGATTTGGTTTCTTAGGATTGATAAAGCCGGGAGGTTGTTTGACATAAACTTCCTCCTCTATTTCACCATTTAGAAAAGCACTTTTAATGCCCATTTGGTACAAGGTGATATTATGGTGATTAGCATAGGCAAGTAAGATGCGAATGGACTCAAGTCTAGCAACGGGAGCATATGTCTCACCATAGTCCATACCTTTGACTTGTGTGTACCCTTGGGCGACGAGACGTGCTTTGTTGCGAACCACTTGTCCATCTTCATCTTGCTTGTTGCGGAACACCCATTTGGTACCAATGATGTTGTGGTTGTTGTTGGGCTTCTCGACCAATGTCCAAACTTGGTTTCTCTCAAAATTATGTAGCTCTTCATGCATAGCGTTTATCCAATCCGGATCTTCCAATGCTTCTTCAACCTTCATAGGTTCAATGCTAGAGATGAATGAATAGTTTTCACAAAAGTTAGCTAAACGAGTTTTTGAGCGAGTGATTCTCCCGGTTTGTATATCATTGAGGATTTGCTCGACGGGATGATCTTTGGCAATTCTTGCTCGAACTCGTGAGAGCTTTTGCTTGGGTCTTCGTTGAACATCTTCTTCATATTGTTCTTCTTCTTGGCCTTCTTCATTGTTGACGTCGTCGTTCTCTTGTCTTGGTGGAGAAGGAGGTTGTTGATGTTCATCTTGACGTACTTCCTTGTTTTCTTCATCTTGGTGTGTCCCACTTGTGGATGCTTCCGTGTCGATTCTTGGTTCACCTTGTCGTGAAGTAGAAACTTCCACTTGGACGGATGAAGTACTCTCCTTCACCTCCGTTGGACGAATTTTGCCAATGGACAAGTCTTGAATTGCTTCTGAAGGGTCTTTGTTCCCTACATCAATTGGCAATTGCTCTAGTTGCGAGCCATTAGATTCATCAAACTTCACATCTACCGTCTCTTCAACCTTTCAGGTGAAATTGTTGTAGACACGGTAAGTGTGAGAGTTTGAGCCATAACCAAGTAGAAAACCTTCATGAGATTTAGGAGCGAACTTTGAATGACGATGCTTATCAAGAATGTAGCACTTTGAGCCGAATACTCGAAAGTATCCAACTTGGGGTTTGTTACCGGTGAGAAGCTCGTATGCCATCTTGCCGAGTAGCTTGTGAAGATATACGCGATTTGTTGCGTGACAAGCTGTCTCAACCGCTTCTGCCCAAAAGTGCTTTGGCCTCTTGTATTCATCAAGCATCCTTCTTGCCATTTTGATGAGCGTCCGGTTCTTCCTCTCAATAACTCCATTTTGTTGAGGTGTGTACGTAGCCGAGAACTCGTGTGAAATCCCTTCTTCGTCAA
Organism: Triticum dicoccoides; assembly: GCF_002162155.2. Taxonomy (NCBI): domain Eukaryota; kingdom Viridiplantae; phylum Streptophyta; class Magnoliopsida; order Poales; family Poaceae; genus Triticum; species Triticum dicoccoides. Next base: position 152,970,041 of record NC_041388.1, read on the forward strand.
GAAAGGTGTCCACATTTGCGTTCTTGAACTCCGTTCCGTTGTCACCCCGAACCTTCTTGATCTTCACATCAAACTGATTTTGGGCCTTCCTAGCGAAGTTTTTGAAGATCTTCTATACCTGCGACTTGTCATTAAGAAAGAACACCCACGTAAATCTTGAAAAATCATCAACTATAACTAGACCAAAAGAATTTCCACCGAGACTCTTGTAGGCGTTGGGACCAAAAAGATCCATGTGAAGCAGCTCGAGTGGCCTCCTTGTGGTCATGATGTTCTTCATGGGATGTCTTCCTCCAACCTGTTTACCTGCTTGACAAGCACTGCAAAGTCTATCCTTATCAAATATGACATCGTTGACTCCAAGGATATGATTTCCTTTAATAAGCTTGTCAAGGTTTCTCATGCCGACGTGACCTAGTCGTCTATGCCACAACCAACCTTTTGAGGATTTAGCAACAAAGCAAGTTTTAGGTTGTGCCTTTTTAGAGAAATCGACAATGTAAAGATCACCTCTACGCATACCCGTACAGACCATTTTATGATTGTCTCGACGAAATACTTGGCAATCTACCTCAGTAAATAGGACATTCAAACCGAAATTAGCAAGTCTAGATACTGAAAGTAAGTTGTAGCCAAGAGATTTAACGAGCATGACATTTTGAATGGAACTATCATGTGAGATGGCCACCTTACCAAGGCCAACCACTTTACCCTTTGAATTATCACCAAAGGTGACATATTTTCGAGGGCCGTCATTTTCAGCAAGCTCACGAAACATCTCTTCATCTCCGGTCATATGATCAGTACATCCACTATCAAGAACCCATTCCTTTCCTCCTGATTCATATCCCCGAAGATTTGCCATAAGACCAAAGTGTCTCATTGCATCATCAAGATCGAAGTCACTATCATCATCATCATCATAATATTCATGTTCATCATGATCTTGTGACTCATCATTTCCTAGAGAGGGTAATTCATTAGATAAATGATCATCAAAGTGGTTACTTTTATGAATTCTTATAGCTTTGAATATGATATCATTAATGATTCCAACATCTCCTTTAGCATGCTTAAGATTGGTAAGTTCAAATAGACATTTACCAAAACTAGGATCACTAGGGTTCATCTTACTCAAGGCAATAGATTTATGGAGAATTTCATCCAGAGTTTTCAAGGAATGATCGGGAAATCGTTCCTCAAGAAATTTCCATATAGTATAGGCACAATTTTGAGTAGGCAAACTAGCAACCAAATTTTTGGGCAATCCTCTAATGATGAGCTCAATAGTTCTAAGATTGCGAATCATGTCAATATCTTCATCTAGGGTAGGATGCAAGGGATCAATATGGGGTGCACAAGGGCTAGCAATATACTTGTTCAAATGATATTGATTGAAGATTACAAGCATCTCATTTTTCCACTCATGAAAATACTCTCCCTCAAGAATAGGCACTCTATGTCTAAGACTCCCTAATGTAGACACATCCATCTTCCTCCAGTGGTGATTAAACCAAGGCAATGGAGACCAAAGCTCTGATACCACTTGTAGGATCTAGAAGTAGATGTGTCTAGAGGGGGGTGATCAGACACTTAGTGCTAAAGTTACAATTTTAAAACTTTTTCAGTTTAAGTGGAGTTTAGGCACAATTTCAGCACACACAATACATATCAAGCAAGCATGCAAAGAGTATATGAGCAGCGGAATGTAAAGCATGCAACTTGCAAGAATGTAGAGGGGAGGGTTTGGATAGATCAAACGCAATTGGAGACACGGATGTTTTTTCCGTGGTTCGGATAGGTGGTGCTATCCTACATCCACGTTGATGGAGACTTCAACCCACAAAGGGTAACGGTTGCGAGAGTCCACACAGGGCTCCACCCACAAAGGGCAACGGTTGCGCGAGTCCACACAGGGCTCCACCCACGAAGGGTCCACGAAGAAGCAACCACCCACAAAGGGTCCACGAAGAAGCAACCTTGTCTATCCCACCATGGCCATCGCCCACACAGGACTTACCTCACTAGCGGTAGATCTTCACGAAGTAGGCGATCTCCTTGCCCTTACAAACTCCTTGGTTCAACTCCACAATCTTGTCGGAGGCTCCCAAGTGACACCTAGCCAATCTAGGAGACACCACTCTTCAAGAAGTAACAAATGGTGTGTAGGTAATGAACTCCTTGCTCTTGTGCTTCAAATGATAGTCTCCCCAACACTCAACTCTCTCTCATAGGATTTGGATTTGGTGGAAAGAAGGTTTGAGTGGAAAGCAACTTGGGAAGGCTAGAGATCAAGATTCATATGGTAGGAATGAAATATCTTGGTCTCAACACATGAGTAGGTGGTTCTCTCTCAGAACATATGAGTTGGAATGGTGTGTGCATTCTGATGGCTCTCTCATCGAATGAGAAGGAGGTGGAGGGGTATATATAGCCTCCACACAAAATCCAACCGCTACACACAGTTTTCCAATCTCGGTGGGACCGAATCAACAAACTCGGTCGGACCGAAAAGGTAAAGCTAGTGACCATTAGAGATTTCGGTGGGACCGACTGGATCAACTCGGTGGGACCGATGTGCTAGGGTTAGGGTAAATTCAAAACTCGGTTTGACCGATTACTCAAACTCGGTGGGACCGATTTGGGTAATAAGTGAAACTGAGATTTGGCCAAGCAAACTCGGTGGAACCGATTGCATATCTCGGTGGGACCGAGAATATTGCAATGGGTAACAGAGAGTTTGCAAGCCCATCTCGGTGAGACCGAGATCCCATCGGTGAGACCGAACTGATTAGGGTTTGGCAGTGGCTTATGACAAGTGAAACTCGGTGGCGCCGGATAGGAAGAATTGGTAGGACCGAGTTTGGCTTAGGGTTTAGGTCATATGTGGATATGGGAAAGTAGTTGAGGGTTTTGGAGCATATCACTAAGCACATGAAGCAAGAGGCTCATTAAGCAACACCTCATCCCTCCTTGATAGTATTGGCTTTCCTATGGACTCAATGTGATCTTGGATCACTAAAATGTAAAGTGAAGAGTCTTGAGCTTGAAGCTTTAGCCAATCCTTTGTCCTTAGCATCTTGAAGGAGTTCCCACAACCTTTAGTCCATGCCACTCCATTGTTGAACTTATCTGAAACATGCTAGATAGAAATGTTAGTCCAACAAGAGATATGTTGTCATCAATTATCAAAACCACCTAGGGAGCACTTGTGCTTTCAGCGGGATCGGCACACGGTCGTCAGACAAGTGCCAGTTGTTGGGGAGGTGGACGTCGCTCCAGGGGAGCGGCGTCCTCGTCTCCCAATAACGGCGGCACACCGACGCACGGATGTAATGCCGGTCGTGCTCGCCGGCGGACGTGGGGGCGATGAAAAACGCGGACGGCGCGGGTGCCCGGCGTGGTGGTGATGCGGGCTCCTCCCTCACGAGCCGGCGCGGCGCCTCGACGAGGAGCCGGCCTCGCGGTCGTGCTTTCCCTTACGGTTCCAGAAGCCCATGGCTTCGAGGTGGCTGGCAGGCGAGCTCGAGGACGGGGGAGGCTAGGGTTTTCGCGCTGTCGGGTTTCGAGAAGGCTGCGAGATGGAGGGGGCAGTATGGACGACGACCGGTCCACTGGTTCCCCATTTAAGAAAGACGGCGGCCTTCCACTGGGCCGATGACAGGTGGAGCCAGCCGCCCGTGTGCATTGATGTTGGCAGGTGGGAGGTAGGTGGCCGCCTTGTCACGCGGCCAGACGCGGACGAGCGGCGCATCCGTTCGGGTGTCCGCGGCGACCCAAACCCGGCGCAAATTTGCGTGTGAAATGAGTCGGCCCGAACACAAAACGAACCAGATGGGTCCGGACCGTCGCGTGCTGGACCACCTTGTTTGTCTGTTTTATTCCAAACGGACAAGGCCGAACAGAATAAGGTCGCGTGATGAAGTTGGCCTTATTACTGCCATCATTCCTAGAGTGCTTTCGGAGCAGCAAGTGCGTCGTCTTTCAGGTGTGCATGCCACGACCCACTTTGCCGATATGGGTTCACATACCATCCCAACAAACTCTAGGGACACGTATATAGGTTGCCATTTTTTGATAAACTGGTAGTGGTTTTTAAGCTCACCCAGAAATAAGATGACCAAACTAGTAGTCACCATGACCACGCGCGCCGTTACCTTTCGGTGCGGCGACTAGCATGCGTCCCCACTCACTTGTAGCGGTGTAGGCAAAGAAATAGAAACTCTAGGTGTGTGCAAGTCACTTCAAAGAAGATGATGGCATGTCATCAAAGATTACCACATTTCAAAAAGAAAATGTTTTGGCACAATTCGTAAACAACAAAAGGTTCCTTTGTCAATTCGTAACCGGTCTTCATAGTTACTTTTCTTTTCGCGGAAGAATTCTTGTATTACTCAATTAAAACATATGTACAGTCACGCTTAACATCATTCAAAACGACCTCCGGTGCAGACCCAAGCCATACATCAGTTCGGCCTCGAATCCTCCCAAAGTTTACAAAACATGACTAGAATTATTACAACTTCGTCGAATATGAGTAATACAAGAACTATATTCGATCATACGATCTTTAATTTCTCTAACAAGAAAGGCGTATTTCGATCTGTTTGTATCTTCACTTTTCACCATGTTGGTTGTCTCCAAACTACCGCTTCCAATATCAATTGGTAGATTGCTTCATTGTAGAGCTAGCAATAGTCCTTCTTGGATCGCTAAGATCTAAACCTCCAATACATCATCGCAAGAAAAAAGATACTTGGAAGAACTGAATATGATAGTTACTAGCAGGTTGAGGCGCGGCAGCACGCCGCGCCCGTCGTGACGCCCATGTGTGTGGCTTCATTATTTTTCTTATAAAAGAATAAGAGACAGTGGGTAAGCGAGGTAACAATTGGTAATGTACAAGCCAATTTAAGTTAGATAAATGCCAAAAGATACCAAAAAACAACAACTCATCCATGGTTACAAACATTCAACTATATATCTAAAATTTCTAGGCAAAGCTGTTCCTACCAAGATAGTCACAGTTTGAAAATCGTCGAGTGCAACCAAAAGTTGTACAAAATGAAGCTCCTGCCAACCAAAGGAAAATTGCTCCAGTATACATATTAGAGATCAGAATTTTACAAATAATAACCCATCCTGCAACAGATGGAAATTTATATTAGTGAACGAAGCAAAATACATAAGAAGGAAAAACAACATAAAAGGTGAATTAAAAATAGGAAGGATTAACCTTTATACAAAGGTCAACTATTTTAGGCTCGGTGTCTGCAGCTCAGTCAAAAACCCAACAATGTCATTGTTTCATGTAATGCATACAAATTTTAGTTCACAAAACAACATAAATTGAAGGAAATACTCTAGTAAAACGATAGAACCTTTGAAATTAAAGTGCATTGACAATTTCTTTATACATGATATTTTGAGTAATATCTGTTGCATCTCGTTACCCTTAGTCGTGAAAAATAGTATGCATGAGCAACGGAATTAGAGATGCATCATCAATCAAAATCAAGCCTAATTGTCATAGTCTAAATGGTACAAACATGGATACTCTAAGCAAATAATTTTCTTTGATTTCCTTATCCTGTGGTGTCCCACAAAAAAGAAGTTGCTAGGTATCGCGTCATAATTAACCTAACTTTATTTAGAAGGTAGAATGAGTAAAAATGATAAGTTGTGTATTATTCATAGTCTTATAGGGATAGAGAGTGTATGTGCGTTCATAGAGATGAGTGTATATGCGTATATGTGAGCATCTGCGTTGTACTATTTTGGCGCTCGTGCTCGCATTTTTCTGGACTTATTTCAGACTCTCTAGCGACATTTGTTCAGTTGGAGGAGACGTTCATGTCGACTATGAAGGCGTCTGCGGCGACTTTCTCAATCTCAAGATGTTCTGTCGACTCAATATCTTGAAGATTCTCATAAAGGTAGAGTGTGCCTTCATAGGTGTGTGTGTGTGTAAGCATATGCATGCATTGTTGATTTCTTTATACAAGATATTTTGAGTAATATGTGTTGCATCTCGTAACTCTTAGTCGTTAAAAATAGCACGCATGCGGATTGGAATTAGAGATGTGTCATTAATCAAAATCCTAACTCTCATGGTCTAAATGGTACTAGCCTGGATACTCTAAGGCACATAATTTTCTTTGATTTGCTTGTCCTATGGTGGACTGTATAAAATAAATCTAGATATCGCTTCATAATTAACCTAACTTTATATAGAAGGTAAAATGAGCAAAAAATGATATGCTTTATACTACTCACAACGTTATAGGGGTAGAGTTTGCACGCGTGCGTTCATAGGGATGAATGTATGTGTGTATATAGGGGCATCTGCGTTGACTGTGTTGACACTAGTGCTCACATTTTTTTGAATTTATTTCATGCTCTCCGACAACATTCATTCAGTGGGAGAAGACTTTTCTATCGACTATAGAGGCGCCTAAGGTGACTTCGTCAATCTTAAGTTGTTGTGCCAGCTTGGTATCTCGAAGGTTATCATAAAGACAGGATGTGTGTGAGTGTGTATTCATAGAGATACTGTGTTAAGAAAAGATAACAAACACAATAGAAAAGGCCAGTAGTGAACCAATTAAAAAGCGAACGCGCATCAACTAGGAAGCACTCACGCAAAAGTACTTCAAACACATGGCAGCAACGCTAGCTTAGCAGCTTTAGTTCTTTTATATATGGTCGCAACGATGAGAACCCTCATAACTGAAACCTACTAGATTTGCTTTGATGTTTTTTGTATTAATCGATTTATAACAAAAACAAGTCCATTTTATTCCCTGAACAAAATCGATGGTTCACATAACCTCCTAAAGTATAAAATGGTTCACTTAACCACTTGACAAAACCAACTCATTCGGTACTCACCCAAAGTGGATTTGGTTGGGTGGTTTTGTTGAGTTGGAATCGGTCGAGGCTGTTTCGCTAACCGTGGGGTCTCCTCCTCCTTACTTGTGAAGCCTCGGGGCTCTCCGGCTGGCGAGGCACGTGGCATGGCCACCGGCGTTGACAGATGCGGGGAGCCTGGACCAGTGGCGGCGACCTGTATGTTGGGTTGGGGCTGAACAACATGTGCTCCGATGCCGACCTCAAGGTTGTGTTCCGAAAGCTCACCATGGTGAGCAGGAATCAAGGTCTCCTTTCCCCTTCCTCCGGTGTGCAAATTTCCACGTTTGCCTGAAATCTTCGTCTGCATCCGTTGGCGGTGGCAGCATACAACGCCGACAGCACCCATGGAAGCGCATGTCTCCTTTCCTCATATTACGCGTATGAGTACAACTCGTTTATTTATCCTTCAAGGACTTTTATATATTACCCTCATATATACCCCATGTAATCGTATCTAAAAACGGTTTGTCATATCATGCTTGTAATACTACTTCACATCGTGAATTGCGCCTTCGTACGTCCTTGTTTTTTTCCTGATAGCATTTTTCACGTTAAATCTGTGTCTCTAGTGTCTCATTTGATTTGTTTTATCTAACAAGTGGTATTAGAGCAAGGTTTGTATACGAGATCGAGTTCGAAAGAAGTTAGGGTTGCACGTCCATGCAGCGACGATCTGTCAATCACAGGTTCCACCGAGGCGGACACAAACTTCCGCTGTGCCACCGCCGTCAAATCGCTAGTACACATGCCATAAAGACATCAACGTGTACCATGTGTACACGCGCGTCAGTTTCGAACCAGCCGTTGCTCCGCTGCTGGGTGTTTCATCGCGACCACGTCTTCCTGTCCACATACATGATCAAGTCCTGAGGAGATTACAGGTTGCTGCTGCTACTAGCAATTACAATTTTTTTGAGCCGAAACCGTAGAACAATCGTTTTACTGTATTTTCTATATTAATAAATAAAACAAAGTACAATTACAAAGGCTAAAAACAGTCAAACTAAAGTGTATCAACCAACACCAGTTTTGGGAATCATGGAAGAAATTAAAGATTTTGTACTATCCAACTGGTAATAACATCAACTTTCTTCTGCTTTGCTGAAAGTCTAGAAGTTTCAAGTCCTTCTTTGAGGTAATGCTTCCATGTTCCATAGTGAGTCACTGCCTTTCTGAAGATTTTGTCATTCCTGGTCATCCAGATGCTCCAACAACCCATAATCACCACTTCCATAGCAATATCATTTGAAATTTCACGAAGAATGAATATGATCTCATCATACGTAGATGTACCTTATGACGCCCCCGGTTTGACCGTACACTAATCATACACGCAAACATGTACGATCAAGATCAGGGACTCATAGGAAGATATCACAACACAACTCTACAAATAAAATAAGTCATACAAGCATCATATTACAAGCCAGGGCCCTCGAGGGCTCGAATACAAGAGCTCGATCATAGACGAGTCAGCGGAAGCAACAATATCTGAGTACAGACATAAGTTAAGCAAGTTTGTCTTAAGATGGCTAGCACAACTGGGATACAGATCGAAAGAGGCGCAGGCCTCCTGCCTGAGATCCTCCTAAACTACTCCTGGTCGTCGTCAGCGGGCTGCACGTAGTAGTAGGCACCTCCCGAGTAGTAGTAATCGTCGTCGACGGTGGCGTCTGGCTCCTGGGTTCCAACGTCTGGTCGCAGAAATCGAGTATAGAAAGGGGAAAAAGGGGAGCAAAGCAACCGTGAGTACTCATCCAAAGTACTCGCAAGTAAGGAGCTACACTACATAGGTATGCATTGGTATCAAATGGAAAAAGCTATCATATGTGGACTGAACTGCAGAATGCCGGAATAAGAGGGGGATAGCTAGTACTATCGAAGACTACGCTTCTGGTAACCTCCATCTTGCAGCAGGAGAAGAGAGTAGATGGCAAGTTCACCAAGTAGCACCGTGTAGCATAATCCTAACCGATGATCCTCCCTTCGTCGCCCTGTGAGAGAGCGATCACCGGTTGTATCTGGCACTTGGAAGGGTGTGTTTTATTAAGTATCCGGTTCTAGTTGTCATAAGGTCAAGGTACAACTTCGGGTCGTCCTTTTACCAAGGGACACGGCTATTCGAATAGATCAACTTCCCTGCAGGGGTGCACCACATAACCCAACACGCTCGATCCCATTTGGCCGGACACACTTTTCTGGGTCATGCCCGGCCTCGGAAGATCAACACATCGCAACCCTACCTAGGCACAACAGAGAGGTCATCACGCCGGTCTAAATCCTATGGCGCAGGGGTCTGGGCCCATCGCCCGTTGAACAGCTGCACGTTGCGAGGGCAGCCGGAAGCAGACCTAGCCTAGCAGGCGTTCCAGTCCAATCCGGCGTGCGCCGCTCAATCGCTGACGTCACGAAGGCTTCGGCTGATACCACGACGTCGAGTGCCCATAACTGTCCCCGCGTAGATGGTTAGTGCGTATAGGCCAGTGGCCAGACTCAGATCAAATACCAAGATCTCGTTAAACGTGTTATCTTGAATAGTGCAAGTGGGTCCCGTGTGTCATAAACAGTTCCTTTTAACACGGTTTTAATTTAGGTTTAATTAACGAGGGACCCACTATCAGTGTCTGATTAATTAAAGGTTAATTTTAACTTATAAAACAGTTTAATTAAGCGCGGGGCCTACATGTCAACGAGAGTTTTAGGGTTAGGCTTAGTGGCTAGTTAGCTGGTTAATGACCTGGGCCCACCGGTCAGTGGCCCAGGCGACAGTTTAGACCGCTCGTGTCCAGCGAGGCAGGGTGTGGCGGTGTGCTACAGGGGCGCAGGCGACCCACCGGAATGCGCCCCCGGTGACCAAATGGGCCTTTACGACCACCCGCAGAACCAACGCGGCGCGGCAAGCGCAGGGGTGCGAGTCGTTCATGTGGAGACGGCCGAAGGTGGCCATGATGACGACATCAGACGGCGGTGATGATGCGGCCTCGGCTACATCTGAGCTACGGGGCGAGGGGAGAAGGGGGAGAGGCCACACAGGACCGGGAGCTCACAGTGAGCACGGGAGCGCGCCCGACGAAGATGGAGAAGCAGTGGTGGTGGTGGTGGTGGGTCGTCGATGACGACCGGCGGGGCAGAGGAGGTAGACGCGACCGATCAGGCGTGGTAGGGGTTCGGGGAGCCCCGACGAGGTCCGACGATGAAGAGGTGGCCGGGATGAGCGACGATCGACGAGCGCCGAGGCGGCGAGCCTGGCCCCTGCGCGGCCAGGCGCGCGGGCAAGGGGGAGGCCAGGGTGTGCGAGGTCACCGGCTTGGGTGCGGCATCGAGGTGGCGGGCCGGCGTCGGGGATGAGCGACCGCAGGGCGCGGGGTCGTTGACGGCGAAGGGGTTGGGTGGCGTCAGGGGGGCTACGATCTGGGGCGATCCAGATCGGGCAGGGGAAGGGGATCGATGGAGTGTGGATAGCGATTAGGGTTTCGGGTGCGGGGCTTAGTAGGCCAGGGGCGCGCGGGGCTGGGCCGACAGGCCGCTCGGCCACACGGCCAACTGGGCCAAGGCCCAGTCGGGGGGGGGGAGTTGTTTTCCTTTTACTTTTTTTGTTTCAGTTCTATTTTTTATTTACAAAAGCTAATGACTTTTAGTTAAGTATGAGAGTTGGCCTAAATTAGGATAGCCATTTTAGGCACTGCCACAAAAAGGTTTGATGAGAATTTGAATTGTGCATAAATGAAAGTGGATTAATGAGGTTGTTTTGGTCACCGCTTTAATTGTTTTAGGGTAATTAAATATTTTATATAATGTTGGATGCTATTTGCTAATTAGTTAGTCCCCTTTGAACATTTTTAATTCATTTTCTGAAACTATAATTTGACTTGTTATTTGAATTTGTATTTGAACTAAGTTTTGAAACATGTGAGGTTTAGCAAAATTTAATCACGATGACCTGGCATCATTAACAAAGGTTTACTGTAGCTTAATTACCCGGGCATCACAATTCTCCACTACAAGAAATATCGTCCCGAGATTTAGGAGGGGAGTAAGGGGGGGGGGGAGGGATTGGGTTACGAAAAATCTAACGGATCTTCTCGGTCTAGGTTGCTCTTCGAAGAGGTCGACCCATTACATTGATGTCTTCATTTCTCTTCTTCAGGTCATCGTGATGAAGTTGGCATCCTTTCTTCGGGAACTCCATCGTACTTACTAAAGAATAAGGGGTATACCGAAAGAATGGAACTCTGCACGGTTGACTATCTGGTAGCTAACATCGGGGAAGGAGGCGGAAAGTAACTCTCGAATTAAACCCTCCGAAAATATCGAGAGCAAAGTAAGGAGGTATTATGGGAATTTTCGAGCGGCCAGGCAAGCGTTCGATGCCTGAAACAGGGCGTGAAAGGGGCTCAAAGCAACGGGAATAAGTATTGTGTCTGATAGCACAATTGATGATCTCTTGGAAGGTGGCTCGTGAATTACATATGAGACCACGCGTGAGGAATAACTATGGAAACAGGGGTGTACAGGAGAGTCAGGTTTCGATCCTGTGGAACTGTGGGTTATGGGCCCACGATGTGGTTAAAAGTAGGAAGGGCGTTGACATCTTGCACGGTCATGATAGCAAGACATGTCAGAGTGTAGCCTATCAGTTATGTCGGCAACAATGTCGTTACGAAGGGCGAGGGACGAAGAGAACCATTTTCCTGCTCGTTGAACAAGGCGGACCAATAGGCAAAGTTCTCGTCCATGGGTGGTTACCGGAATGTCATCAACAATAGTAATAGGGTCTTACTGACCGCGTGGTACAACAAGGTGCTTACCTAAGCAGGGAATTATCACTGCTAAGTTAAGTCAGATTACAAGAAAGGTTCAAACCAAACAATGGAAAAGAAAATGTGATTTAACACATATTTCAAGGGAGTATATCCTTCCCAAGGACAAGCAGAGCATGATATCCATGAAAGGATATAATGTAGAAATCTCTTTAGGTAAGGTGAGAGGAATTTAATGACATTACCCATACAATGGTGTTTGGATAATTGAGCGAGAACCATTTAGCATTGGGCTTCAAATGTTCCTTGTTGAAAAATGGAGTACCACAGACATGCTTCGAGATAGCGTTGGTGTGGTATTCAAGCAAAGTTCAGACTTTGGATACACAAAGGATTCATCAGGAACAACTGGCAGAATAAGTCTTACAATTTCCTCATGGAAGAGTGTTTAACCTAGCTGAAAAGGAAAACTATAACAATAGAGCCTTCGGCCAGGTGTGCTAGGCATGACATCACCTTACCGGGTCATATAAAGACCAATGTTATAACTCTTGAAAATATATTTCGACCATCATACCTGACCAAGATTCAGATTTGATTGGTGTCAGGATACCTCAGACTCTGGATGCCTGAGCAGAAAAAGGTGCGACACAAATTGACGAGATGACATTATAAGATCATGGGGAAATGAACTATGGAAGCCAGTTCGAAACAAGAGTCCATCATTAAAACCAAGAAGAGGATGAGGAGGTGGCTGATGGACTCAGTGACAATTCATTGGGATTTCCAAAAAGATGGATGGCCACAATTATGTGAAGAAGGAGATAACATTTGTCATATCAAATGATATAATAATGTATGCTCAAGGAAAACATACACAACTGATAATTGGTTGAAAGGTGCACCCGAGATATGGGCTTAGGTAGCAAGATCAATGATAGAAGGGTGATTCGATATCCAAAACACAAAGAAGGTAACTATCATTTATTAGCTTACAAGCAATAGGGTTGCTAGAAGTTTTGAATTTTTCACATCATAGTCCATTTGTCGGTATTCCGGTTGGAACACGGGGGCCATGAAAAGAATGGTGATGGTGAGAAGCATCACCTACATCAATAATTTATAAGAGGTGGTGAAATTCTCATGACATTCCTCACATAAAAGATGGTCATACTCCAAGGTAAAGAAGAACAATTTGCTGGATAGCAAGGAACTCAAAGTATAACACAAAACACGGACAAGTTTGTGTTGAACGAAAGGTAATAAAGTGGTCGATGATAACACAAATCATTGAGGGCAAAGGATGGTATTTCTCATCAAGAATTCAATAGATATCTTGGAAGGCCTCAGAAGCTGATGATGATCACGACACATGTGTCGAGAGATTTCATGAAGATTTAATCGATTGGTGATGACATCAAGTCAAAGGAATGATGAAGCACAAGGTTATTGGAACCACGGGTACGACACAAACTCGAAATCAAGCTTGCTATTCAAGGCGAGATGATATGACAAGGAAGATTGGCGTAAGCTTAGCTCATCGTCGAAAGCTGTGCTTTGGGAATAAGGACCAGGTGGCACAGTTTAAAATTTAGCACAAGGTGATTGCCGATCAGGCTAGGATTGACATGCTCGAGTACAAACTCACGAGTAAAGGAGATTACTAAGAGTTGTTTAATTGTGGTGCGGACCCGATTTAGTTATCGGTGTCCTCGAGTGACTAACAACTCGGAACCAGGAAACATTGGAATCGTTGAGGAATAATACTCGATGAAGGCTCATAATAAGCAACGTGGTTCGATGATATTATCAAGATACCAGAGGGTAATACTTGGAGGTAGAGCAAAATAGAGGGTTGACAAGTGTATTGATCTGCAAAAGACAAGTACTTTAACTTGTCTGAGAAAAGGAATCAAGGAATATCAATATGGCCGAAACTATAGTTGCAAGGGATCCAATTCAAAGACACCGGACGAATTATACAACTAATTAAAAGTTTTTCAAGAAGCTTCCATGATAAGTTCCACATCGGGTCCATGGGCATGAACACAAAGTTCAAGGTCGACTCCCATTTCCTCAATGCATAATCTTTCATTCACTTCTCGTCCTCGAAGAAGTTGTATGGTAGAAAATTATCTAGTAAAACACCAGAAGGGTATGACTTGTGAAAATAGTCAGGTTCATACGGTTTTTTGGGAAGGTATAGGTTCAACCCATCGGGGCATCTTAGCAACATATACCTCATGCTTCAAGAGTAAATATCACCAGCTCGAAAGCAGAGCATGGTTGGCCAAATCAGAGAATAGGATTTACCAATGTCATTATGTAACAAGGAAAGAACTCATTGAGGTTTTTGCACGATGGACGCTGGCGGATGATAATTCAATGAAGGATCTGACGGTCCATAACGGGTCTGATGTGAGCATCGGCACACGATCAGAGGACGAAACAAAGCAAAGGCTTTGGATTATAGAAACAACTGAGTAATTCAAATCTCAAAGGAAAAGGGATTAAGATTTCTAACGCAAGGGATCAGGAGCAAGGCCTCTAATTAAGGATATATAAGTCGAGTAGGCTTAGGGGAATAACTGATGTTAATTAGATTGCTCGAGATCCAGCTCATCTTTAAAATAACGTCTGAGCTAGAAGGATGAATTCTAGGACCTTATTGAGGATTGCGAGTATTCGCAACATACTGAATTAGCGGACTCAAAATGATAATGGCCAAGGATGCCAATAAGATTACCAGAATTATGAGATTATTCATAATGCCAACAAGCAAGAATTTCAAAAGCAATAGGCTGCGGAGGATTTTTGGAAGAACGAATGGTATATCGAAGTCCTTTGTGAAACACATGAACAACTGGGGATGAGCGAATACTCAGTAAGTGCGAGGAATTATCCATAGGGGTACTCATGTGGCAAGGAATGCAGTAGGCACAAAGTATTCTCCGATCAATAGAGAGAATTTCAGGGTATCTTTTAATAACAAGATCGACGAAGAATGATTGTATGAACGACTAGTGTATGTCGTTATCCATATGGGTATACCTGTAATACGAAATTGAAAAAGGCAGAGGGTACAAGGGTCTCGAGAAGCATCGAAGAGTATCTTCAAAATCTTCTGGGCAGCATGTGATCATCTGTAGTAAGGGGCTCTCCAGCAGGAAGTGGTTATGAGATCCTAGAATTAGAATTAGTAAAATCATTTAACCCGAATAGAAGAGAGTTCAGAGTCCCGGAGTAAAGATCGAGGAGTAAAAGATCCTAATACCACCCAAATGGTGACGTGAGCCCATAAGACACACGGCCATGTTAGTAAAAAGTTTTGCAATATCTAGACTCGACTTCGGCCAAGGAGTGTGGAAGGGGGATTCCTACAGGCAGTCGGCTCTGATACCAACTTGTGACGCCCCTGATTTGACCGTACACTAATCATACACGCAAACATGTACGATCAAGATCAGGGACTCACAGGAAGATATCACAACACAACTCTACAAATAAAATAAGTCATACAAGCATCATATTACAAGCCAGGGGCCTCGAGGGCTCAAATACAAGAGCTCGATCACAGACGAGTCAGCGGAAGCAACAATATCTGAGTACAGACATAAGTTAAACAAGTTTGCCTTAAGAAGGCTAGCACAACTGGGATACAGATCGAAAGAGGCGCATGCCTCCTGCCTGGGATCCTCCTAAACTACTCCTGGTCATCGTCAGCGGGCTGCACGTAGTAGTAGGCACCTCCCGAGTAGTAGTAGTCGTCATCGACGATGGCGTCTGGCTCCTGGGTTCCAACGTCTGGTCGCAGCAATCGAGTATAGAAAGGGGGAAAGGGGGGAGCAAAGCAACCGTGAGTAATCATCCAAAGTACTCGCAAGTAAGGAGCTACACTACATATTTATGCATTGGTATCAAATGGAAAAGGCTACCATATGTGGACTGAACTGCAGAATGCCGGAATAAGAGGGGGATAGCTAGTACTATCGAAGACTACGCTTCTGGTAACCTCCATCTTGCAGCAGGAGAAGAGAGTAGATGGCAAGTTCACCAAGTAGCATCGTTTAGCATAATCCTAACCGATGATCCTCGCTTCGTCGCCCTGTGAGAGAGCGATCACCGGTTGTATCTGGCACTTGGAAGGGTGTGTTTTATTAAGTATCCGGTTCTAGTTGTCATAAGGTCAAGGTACAACTTCGGGTCGTCCTTTTACCGAGGGACACGGCTATTCGAATAGATCAACTTCCCTGCAGGGGTGCACCACATAACCCAACACGCTCGATCCCATTTGGCCGGACACACTTTTCTGGGTCATGCCCGACCTCGGAAGATCAACACGTCGCAACCCTACCTAGGCACAACAGAGAGGTCAGCACGCCGGTCTAAATCCTATGGCGCAGGGGTCTGGGCCCATCGCTCATTGCACACGTGCACGTTGCGAGTGCGGCCGGAAGCAGACCTAGCCTAGCAGGCGTTCCAGTCCAATCCGGCGCGCGCCGCTCAGTCGCTGACGTCACGAAGGCTTCGGCTGATACCACAATGTCGAGTGCCCATAACTGTCCCCGCGTAGATGGTTAGTGCGTATAGGCCAGTGGCCATACTCAGATCAAATACCAAGATCTCGTTAAACGTGTTATCTTGAAATAACCGCGAACACCGACTAGGGCCAGGCCCACCTCTCTCCTAGGTTGTCTCAACCTGCCATGTCGCTCCGCCACAAAGTAATAGTCGTGGGCCGTCGGGAACCCAGGCCCACCTCTACCGGGATGGAGCCACCTGCCCCTTTAGCCCCCAACTCCGAACAGTATCATAAGTAATGTAATAGTATAAAGTATATCACATATGCCCGTGATCACCTCCCGAAGTGATCACGACCCAGTAGTATAGCATGGCAGACAGACAAGAGTGTAGGGCCACTGATGGAACACTAGCATCCTATACTAAGCATTTAGGATTGTAGGTAAAGGTAACAACAGTAGTAGCAAGGATAGGCTATGCATCAGGATAGGATAACGGAAAGCAGTAGCATGCTACACTACTCTAATGCAAGAAGTAGAGAAGAATAGGCGATATCTGGTGATCATGGGGGGGGGGCTTGCCTGGTTGCTCTGGCAAGAGAGAGGGGTCGTCAACACCGTGGTCGTACTGGGTAGCAACGACGTCGATCTCGGTGTCTAGCGAGAGAAGAAGGGGGAAGAAAAAATAAATATTGAGCAAACATATGCATAGCAATGCATGACATGACAAGTAGCGGTGCTAGGGGTGCCCTAACGCGGTACGAGGTGGTACCTGTGAAGGGGGAAAACATCCGGGAAAGTATTCCCGGTGTTTCGCGTTTTCGGACAGATGAACCGGAGGGGGAAAGTTGCGTGTTCGCTATGCTAGGGATGCGTGGCGGACGAACGGGCTGCGTATTCGGACTCGTCTCGTCGTTCTGAGCAACTTTCATGTACAAAGTAGTTTCATTCGAGTTACGGATTATTTTATATTGATTTTCAAAGTTTTAATTTATTTTCTAGAATTCACAAATTTAATTTAATTAATAATTTCGAATATAAATAATGAAACACTTTTGCACTTAGACAGAGCCAGCCACAGTCAATGACATGTGGGGCCTGTCAAAGTGAACAGCACAGTCAGCTATTGACTTGGTTATCCAGTGAATAGTGCAAGTGGGTCCCGTGTGTCATAGACAGTTCCTTTTAACATGGTTTTAATTTAGGTTTAATTAACGAGGGACCCACTTTTAGTGTCTGATTAATTAACTGGTTAATTTTAACTTATAAAACGGTTTAATTAAGCGTGGGGCCTACATGTCAATGAGAGTTTTAGGGTTAGGTTTAGTGGCTAGTTAGCTGGTTAATGACCTGGGCCCACCGGTCAGTGGCCCAGGCGACAGTTTAGACCGCTCGGGTCCAGCGAGGCAGGGTGTGGCGGTGTGCTACAGGGGCGTAGCAGACCCACCGGAATGCGCCCCGGCGACCAAATGGGCCTCTACGACCACCCGCAGAACCAACGCGGCGCGGCAAGCGCAGGGTTGCGAGTCGTTCATGTGGAGACGGCCGAAGGTGGCCATGATGATGACATCGGACGGTGGTGACGATGCGGCCTCGGCTACATCCGAGCTACGGGGCGAGGGGAGAAGGGGGAGAGGCCACACAGGACCGGGAGCTCACAGTGAGCACAGGAGCGCGCCCGATGAAGACAGAGAAGCAGTGGTGGTGGTGGTGGGTCGTCGATGACGACCGGCGGGGCAAAGGAGGTAGACGCGACCGATCCGACGTGGTAGGGGTTCGGGGGAGCCCCGACGAGGTCCGACGATGAAGAGGCGGTTGGGATGAGTGACGACCGACGAGCGCCGAGGCGGTGAGCCTGGCCCCTGCGCGGCCAGACGCGAGGGCAAGGGGGAGGCCAGGGTGCGCGAGGTCACTGGCTTGGGTGCGGCATCGAGGTGGCAGGCCGACGTCGGGGATGAGCGACCGCAGGGCGCAGGCTCGTTGACGGCGAAGGGGTTGGGTGGCATCAGGGGGGGCTATGATCTGGGGCGATCTAGATCGGGCAGGGGAAGGGGATCGAGGGAGTGTGGATAGCGATTAGGGTTTCGGGTGCGGGGCTTAGTAGGCCAGGGACGCGCGGGGCTG
>NC_041388.1:152988573-153031436 GCF_002162155.2 Triticum dicoccoides
GTTGTTTTCCTTTTACTTTTTTTTTCGGTTTTATTTTTTATTTACAGAAGCTAATGACTTTTAGTTTAGTATGAGAGTTGGTCTAAATTAGGATAGCCATTTTAGGCACTGCCACAAAAAGGTTTGATGAGCATTTGAATTGTGCATAAATGAAAGTGGATTAATGAGGTTGTTTTGGTCACCGCTTTAATTGTTTTAGGGCAATGAAATATTTTATATAATATTGGATGCTATTTGCTAATTAGTTAGTGAATATTTATAACCCTTTGAATATTGTTAATTCATTTTTTTGAAACTATAATTTGACTTGTTATTTGAATTTGTATTTGAACTAAGTTTTGAAACACGTGAGGTATAGCAAAATTTAATCATGATGACCTGGCATCATTAACAAAGGTTTTCTGTAGCTTAATTACCCGGGCGTCACATACCTCTATGTTTATTCGGAACAATTCTATCCCGGCAGTACCTCGCAAACTGATAGTCCCAGAATAGATGGATGCTTGGTTCCTCCATCGGCTTAGCATAGAGTGCACAATTATAATCCTCCAAATGCATGTTTCCGCATTTGATCATGTGTCTTGTGCTTAATCTGTCATGAAGCAGTAACCAAAAGAATATTTTGTATCTTAGCCTGCATGCAATTTTCCAGACCATCTGAAAGATACTATGTGCTTGACTTGGGCCAGAAACAACTTTATACATGGCCATAGAGGAAAAATTTTGTGTGGAGCCACCCATAATCCATGAGTCTCTGTCTATTGAGATCTCCCTCTTTGTGATTATCTCTTGAAGTTCATTGAATTAATTGAATGCCTGGAGTAGCAGAGGTCTATGGAAAATGTGACTTAGGTCCTCATGTTGTTGTGCCTGGAACAAGGTAATGTCTTGATTGATATCAAAAGAGTGTAGTTCAGGGAACAGTGTGATCAGGGGGTTGTTCATCCACTTATCTGTCCAGAGCATTATATTATCTCATCTCCCAGCTTTGCACTTTGTATGCTCTTTGAATGTGGGCAACAGTTTCAGAACAGATTTCCACCAGAATGAGCCAATCAACCTATCTCCTGGTAAACTCTCCTGGTAATATGTCTCCCAAATAATATTAACCCATGGTATGTCTTCTTTATTGAAGAATTTGTGCAGAAATTTTATGAGCAGGGCTTGATTATGAACCTGAAGATCTAAAACTCCCAGGCCTCCATGGGATTTAGGTAGACAAACTTTATTCCATGAGATCAGTACCATGCCTCTGTCCTGAGATCCATATTTCCTCCAAAAGCAGTTCATCAGGTAGGAGTTGATTTGTTTAAGCACAGTCTTTGGGATCATGAGAGTACACATGAAAAATGTTGGCATGCTTGTAAAGACTGACTTGAGTAGAGTGAGCTTATCTCCAGTAGATAACATTGTGGAGCAGCTAAGCAATATGTTTTCAATTCTCTTCAACATTGGCATATAGTCTTCAACTTTTGGTTTGGTGGAGCCCAGAGGAAGTCCCTAGTAAGTGTGAGGCCAACATCCAATCTTACACCCAAGCAGAGTAGATAGTTCCAGCATTTTCTCTTGTGGAGTATTAATAGAGATAATTATGAATTTCGAGTAATTGATCTGCAAACCAGAGAATTCAGCAAAGTGCAAGAGCAAATTTTTGATATGATGTACTTGCCTGTGGTCATCCTGGACCGCAAGCATAGTATCATCAGCATACTGGATAATGGGGAAATCAGAATAAGAGTTGTGTTGCAGAGGTGGGTGCACCATAGCATTTCTCATGGCTTCATTCAACATACTTTGTAGAATATCAGCTGCAATCACAAAAATCAAAGTGGATAGGGGATCTCCTTGTCTGACTCCCTTCATGCACAAGAATTGCTTGCCAGGAACACCATTAAGAAGGATAGAAGAGTATCCTGTGACATAAATCATCTTAATACAGTTTATCCATCTCTCTCCAAATCCCTTGGCCTTCAGTGTCTGAATAATTGTGTCATGGCTAAGCATGTCAAATGCCTTCTCAAAATCCAATTTCAGCATAATGAGTTCTTGCTTACTCTGATAACACTGATGGATATACTCATATGCCCATGTAGACAATCTTGGATGCATCTCTTGTTCATAAAACCATATTGATTACTATGAACCATATTAAGAATATACCCTTGTAATCTGTTTGCCAGCAACTTTGTGATTATCTTGAGTGTACAGTTCAATAGGGAGATGGGTCTAAAATCATATGGTCTATCTGTTGAGTCCTTGGGGATGAGAGTGATGAAGGAGTAGTTAATACTTTGGAGATTCACTTTGCCAGAGTGGAAGTCCTCAATTAACTTATAGAAATCAAAAGCAATAATATCCCAACAGTGTTTCAAAAAAGCAGCATCGAAACCATCAGGTCCTGGAGATTTGTCTGTAGGCATGTTATGTATCACTTTGTCAATCTCCTCTTTTGTGAATGGGCTTTCAAGTGCAGATAGATCCTCCATGGGGTACATAAGCTGATGAATATGTAGTGGATTACTAGTTCTTGCCTTAGTGCCCATTCGGGCCTTAAAAGCCCTGAGTAGGACGACTGCTTTTGCCTGATGATCATACTGCTCAAAACCATCTTCATATTTTAACACAAAAATACAATTATTTCTCAATTTTATGGTTGCCTTTTCTTAGAAATATTTGGTGTTAGCTTCTCCCACCTTGATATGTCTAATTGTGGCTCTTTGTTTCCAATAAAGTCTTTGATGTTCCAATATAACTTGCAGATGTTCCTTGATTGCATCTCTTCCCATTGCTTCATCATTAGATAAGTTTCTGCACTCCTCAAAGTAATCATAGCATAGAATTAGGAAATTAGAGTTTTCAATGAGCTTCTTTAAATCTGAGAGGTCTCTAGCCCAGTTCTTCAATCCTTTCCTCAATCTTTTAAATTTGGTGACAATCACCTTAGCACTGTCTTGTACATCCACCGGTTGAGCCCAAATACCTTGTACAACATCCCTGAACTGGTGATGTTCTAACCAATAGTTTTCAAGTCTAAAAATCTTGGACTTGGGAATGTTGGTACCAATAGATATCATGATTGGGATATGATCAGAGGTTGTCTTTGCTAGTGGGTGAGCAAGAGTGATAGGATATTTAAGTGTCCAGGCTTCTTAAGTGAAGCACTAGTCCAACTTCTCCAGGAGTAGAGCATCTTGCATATTACTCCAGGTAAAATTCCTTCCCTTAAGGGGGATTTCTATCAAAGCTTGCCTGTTAATAGCTTCATTGAAAGAGAGCATATCATTTATGCTCCCCTCTTCTCTGCTTCTATTGAGGGGGTATCTGGTATAGTTAAAATCTCCCATATAATCCAGCGTGCCTCATCTGCCATAGAAAAGTTCTGAAACCAGTTAATGAAATCTGCTCTCTCATTGGGTTGACAGGGCCCATAAACATTTGTGAGGAACCATGTATCACCATCAAGATTGGAAGTAAATTGCATAGTCATGAAGAACTCATTGATGTGATGCAGCTGCCCAGAGAAGATGTTCTCATTCCATGCAATTAAAAGACCTCCTGAAGCACCCACTAATGTTAAGTAAGCAAATTTTGAGATTCTTCTAGGCTAGAAGTTTTTAAGACAGGTAGACTCAATTGTTTCCCTCTTAGTTTCCTATAAACATAGGATGGAACATTTGGGCTCCTCCACTTTATTTGATATAGCAGCACACTTTTTAGGATCATTAAGTCCAGGAATGTTCCAATTCAGTATATTCCAATTTTTGTTCATTAAGTGGATATAGAGGAGTACCGAACATCACTGAACTTGCATGAAATGAGGGTAACGAACTGATGAGTAGAACAAGAGGTAAAGATAGATCTTGTTGTGGACTATATCACTGAGTCTGAACCAAAAGAGCATAGATACCCAAATAAAGAGAGATCCAATTACTATCCACACTTAACAGAAACTACAGATACATGTGACACATTGCATACATAGTGGGATCTGATACAAAAGATGATATCTAAGTGGTCTCCAGAATGACTTAAAGCCACTTCTTGTTCTTCTCTTTGATGACCTTGCCTCCTTCCATCACATGTCCTTCTCCTCTGTTCTTCTTGGCTCTCTTGCTAAGGAGTTCTTCAGAAGTGCGTTTCTCAGGTACCTTACAGAAAGAAGTATTCAGACTCTTAACTACAATTTTTATCTCTACATGATGCTCTCTTAAAACCTTTGGATAGCTTTTGCAATCTGTAGCTTCTCCTTACCTCAGTTTCCACTAGAGGAATGTTGTCCTTCCTCTTTTGTGCAGGGCAGAAGTGGAAGATGCTGATATAGATTCATATGGACACTTCTCCTCTGATGCCTCAATCCTTGTTCATGGGATACCCGTGATGGAGTAGAGACAAGACATGCCAATACAACATTATTATGGCAGGTCTCAGGGACAGAGAAAGGAAGGGTAGAATTAAAAGAAGATGCTTGCTTGATGATGTCCCATACCGTGGAAGATATGAATTTTTTTAGCCCAAGAGAATTTCTCTGGATTCAGAAAGTTAACTAATAGAAAGTTAATCCAGTTAGCACGTACCTGAATGACATTGACACTATCAGTTTTTGGGGAAAATTGTTTCTTCCAGATCTTAGCTCCTTCTTTCCCAAGTAGAACCTCCTCGTTGATTAATTGCACCACCTTTTGATCTTTTTCCAGAGTGGATGAATCTGGGAAAAAGGTGTGAGCCTGATTAACAGAGGCTAGGAAAGGGAAGCCAGGTGGAGCTGATAAGCCTGAAAAGTTGTCAGTACATGTGATAACAGTTTCCATCTGTAGATCTCTGACAGTGACTTGAGGGTCCAGATCTATGGTCTTGCTTTCCCCTCCAACTATCTCCTCTGTTTTACCAGTTTCTTCAATTATCATGAGTGGCAGAAGTAGGTCATGTTGAGAAGTAGTAATCTATCTGCTAGTATTAGCAAGGATTTCTGAGAGCATAGGGTCATCTTGAGAATCTCTGTAATCAGTGTCTGTAGTTATGTTGAGAGCTTCTAGTGTTGGGTCAATCATTTGTGCCAGGGGAAAAACTGGTATAAAAGCTGGAATTTCCATGGGTAGAATTGGCTGGGTCTCAGGCACTTGCATCTCTGGCTGGGCCTCAGGCACTTGCATCTCTTGTTGGGCCAACTCAGGCACAAGTTCAGGCCCATTGGGTTGCAGAGTCTCATTCAAATCTGGTATGAAGGCATGCATTGGTGCCAAAGGGCCATTAGCAGATGCATCAGTACTAACACTGTTATCAGGAGGAACCAATGATACAGTGAGGCTACTATTGGCTGCATGCTCCACATTTCCCTCTTCCTCAAGTGGTTCCATAAGATCATTGAGTGCCATAAATTCCCCAGCATGAAGTTCAATATCTGCATTTTGAGGCAGAGCCCAATGTCCCCACCCTGGCATTTCCTCCTCTTCCTCCTCTACTTCATCTTGATTCTGCTCAACAAACTGGTCATGTATTGGGTTGAGTGCAAGTTGGAGATTTAGCTACAGTTCATGTTGCTGAATTGGGACATGAATATGACCATGTTCATGCTGCTATAGAGGCCCAACTAAGTGGTTATGTTGATTGGTATGAAAGTTCAGTTGGGCAGGAACATGATGGGGATTCCCAAATGGTTCAATTGGATCTTCATCTGGTGCCTCAATGCCCAAGATCTGATGTTGTAAGATGACCATAGGGCCAGTAAGAGAATCTGTCTAAAAATCCTATCCTTCTCCAAATACTAAGCTGGCAGGAATATCACTCAGGTGTTCCACTCTCACTATAACCAGAAGATTAGCTCTTGTCCTATCCGAGCTAAGGAAATTGCGAAACTTGCTAACCGCATTGTTTAATTCTTGAATGTCTCTCATATCAAAAGGATACCCGCAAAGCAAGATCCACACATCTTTGTTCATAACCAGCCGCCTCCAATTTAGAGCCTTGTTATGTGGTTGGAAAACCACATGAACATCAGTGAACTGATGAGGGCTATCAGTAACCAGAGCATCTCGGTCGAAAATACTAGCCATCTTGATGTAGGCTTGCCCAAATGGGCATGGCTCAATCTCAAAAATCCCTATCTACTTGTCACTGAGGAAATCAGTGAGTACCTCTCTGAATGTGTTGAAGGCCGTATGCGGATTTGGCATTGGGACAATAGATGCTATGGCCCATTCCTTGTGGGTCGCCGGTGACATTCCATTTATGATCTTAATTCTCGCCAGTCACCCCTCCACCTTGATGCTCTGGTGATCCGAAGGAAGGAAGGGTGTGGGGTCGAATGGAAAGGTGGCCATCGCGCCGGCTCTGCTACTCTGCTGCAATGGTAATGGGATAGCTATAGAGGATGGATTGGGAGAGATGGTGGCTGCGAGGTGCCGCTATGCTATTGAAGTTTGGAAGGAGCTGCGATGAAGGCTACCAACCTAGCATAGAGGCAGGGCATTAACTTGATTTGCCTGGGTGGTCAGCGGTGTGACAACCCGATTAGTCACAATCACGGGAACAGTGGCCAGTTGCCTCGGAAACTCGACCGTTGGGCGACTCTATGGATTGGGCTTGTTGACTGGGTCGTAATGGGCTTGGGAATAACAATCACGCCCAATATGGCCCCATTTATTACATTTGTGGCATTTGATACGATTCATGTAGCCGGGCCTGCTATGGCTCGGGAGGAGACAATGGACGCAGTAATCTCTCTATGGGCTTTTTTGAAAACGCATGGATCCTGCCTCCTAGTTAGTAACTATAGCATTATGAGCATTAACTCCCTGGGAATGAGCTGCATGCGGTGAAGGCGCCAATCGTGATTGATCATGGCTTGGACGATCTACCAGAAGATTTTTGTTTCTTGAATCCAAGAAAGTAGCTGGACATCTAAGAGCTTGAAGATATGTTTCTAGGATGATTTCTGAAGATATGAGTCCATGCATCTTCTCTTTCTTAGAAATATTTATCAAGCTCCCAACTAGAATTAGGACCCCCATTACCCTAGAGAAAGAAATTGATGTTGATCAGTGGGAGAGAGACATTACCATCTTTGATGATCGAGAAACCAACTTCTTTAGAGGATACTAAGAATTTGAACGACCAATTTTGTAGACAAGAGACCTTAAAGAGCGATGCATGTCCACTGAAGGAAGATAGGAAGATGGTGCTTAGTGATTCCTCCCTTAGTCTGATACGAGATCTGGTGAAATCTACAACGAGGATAAACTCCTCCATATCCTTGCCTTCCTCATAGTTGATAGTAACTCCCCATTTTCTCCAACTTCGGTCATGAAGTCTTGGCCTCTGTCAAAGTTCATATCTGCAAGTGACATGGTGAGAATACAATTGGTAGATCACCTGATATGGGAAATCGGATCCAGTGGGTTGTAGAAAGGCGGCGTGGAGGTGGACGCCGGGGCCGGAGTGGCCACCGGCGGCGTCCGGAGCGGGGGGCTAGGAGTGGGGGGTTAGGAGCTGGGGGCTAGGAGCGGGTTCGTATGGACCTGGTGTGGCCATGTCTAAAGACACTAGCAAGTACAATAGTGAGCTTAATAGTACAATAGTGAGCTTATAGCCCGCTTACATGGCATTTTTGCCTATGTGAAGGAAAGAGATGTGAAAAAATAAGGAAAGTGAGCTCTTATGCAAGAGTATAGCTATATGCGTATTCTAAGACAAATACAATAAATATTAAGAAAGAGAAAGAGAGAAGAGAGAAGATAGAAAAAATACTAATGTAATAGCCAATCTTATAGCCCATACTATTGTATGAATGACTATTGATGATGGCTATAGATGACATGGTTGTTTCATATAGCCAGCAGCTGGCTATATTATTAACCATCCTCTAATCGATTGCTACTGCTACTAGTACTTCCCATGACCGAAGTCGAATTCATCTATCGAGTACTACTAGTTGGGTGTTCACGTGAAGGCCTACTTGAGTACTAGTTCATACTAGTTTTTTCACCTTCAAGTGCTATGTTCACCCAACGGTACTACCAGGTGCTATTTATCCTATTTTTCGTCTGATCTGCAAATTTATTCTGTCTATAATTTTTTACTTCAGACTTGTACTACTTTGTGTACACAGTTTTATCTACTCATGGCATCCATGAAATATGATCTTCCACTACTGGACCGTGACACAAGGTTTACCCTATGGCAAGTCAAGATGCGGGTGTTGTTGGGACAACTCGACTATGATGATGCATTGGATAGTTTTGGGAAGAATCGAATTCAAGATTTGACTGGTGAGGAGAAAAGAAGGGATCGTAAGGCGTTGTCACAAATTCAACTCTATTTGCACAATAAATTTTTGCAGGAAGTTTTGAGCGAGAAAATTGCCGCCACTCTATGGTTGAAGCTGGAAGAGATTTGCATGACAAAAGATCTCATTAGCAAGATGCATCTGAGGCAAAAAATATTCCTACATAGGTTACCCGAGGGAGGTAATGCTTTGAATCATATTTCAGAATTTAAAGAGATCATATATGATCTAGCTGCAATGGATGTTAAGTATGAATAGGAAGAGACTGCTTTAATGTTATTATGTTCACTGCCAAGTTCTTATATACCAATTTTAGAGATACCATATTATACAGTCATGATACTCTCATGCTTAATGAAGTTTGCGATGCTTTGGACTCTAAGAAGAAGATGAAATAAATGCTACCTCATGATGGTTCAAGTTTATCCCAAGTTGAGGATTATCTTTTCGTGGTAGGACAAAGGAGAAGAACTCACATAATGGAAACAGGGGCAAAATTAAAAACGGCTACATGGGCCGGCCGCAATCCAGAGACAATAAATAGTATTGCAGATATTGCAAGAGAGACGGGCATGACATCTCAGAATGTTTCAAGTTGCAGAATATGGAAAAGAGGAATGGTACATATAAACCGAATGGTAACAAACAAGGTGAAATTTCTGCTAATGTTGGTCGTGATGATAGTTCTGATAATGCTCTTGTTGTTATTATTGGATGTGCTAAGACCAATGATGAGTGGGTACTTGACACTGCATGTACTTTTCATATGTGCCCGCATACATATTGGATTACTACTTTTGATTCTACTACTGCTGGTGGTTTCGTTTTGGGGATAATTCACCATGCAAGATTGAAGGCATTGGTTTTGTTCAAATCAAGATGTTCGATGGCACAACCATACCTTTGACAGATGTTCGGTATATTCCGAAGATGAAGAGAAATCGTATCTCTATTAGTGCCCTTGATGCAAAGGGGTACCTGTATTTAGGTGGAGATAGCGCTTTGAAAGTCACCAAAGATTCTATTATTGTGATGAAAGGTGGCTTAAGTTCAACCAATGGTCTTTATTACCTTCGAGGTTCTACCGTTTCAAGTAATGCTGCAGTTATTTCAAAGAATTCTAATTGTGATGCTGCTAACCATTGGCATATGTATCTTGGACATATGAGTGAACTTGGTTTGGCAAAGTTAAATAAGAGAGGTCTTCTTGATAGATATGAAACTGGTAAATTGAATCCTATGAGCATTGTATCTTCAGCAAGCACAGGAGGGTAAAGTTCAATAGTTTGGTACATACACCTGAAGCTATTCTTGATTATGTTCATTCTGATTTATGGGGACCATCTTGCACAAAGTCGCTAGGTGGTGCTAGTTACATGCTGACTATTATTGATGATTATTCGAAAAAAGTTTGGCCTTATTTATTGAAGCATACATATCAAGCATTCTCGGCATTTAAGGAATGGAAGATTATGATTGAAAGGCAAACTGAAAAGAAGGTAAAATTACTTTGCACTAATAATGTTATGGAATTCAGTTCTAAGCAATTTGAGAATTGTTGCAAGTCTGAAGGCATTGTCAGACATTACATAGTTCCTTATACTCAACAAAACGGTGTTGCTGAGCGTATGAACATGACCATTATTTCCAGAGCCTGTTGCATGTTGTCCAATGCAGGTTTGCGTAGGTGTTTTTGGGCTGAGGCCGCTTCCACTGCCTATTATCTCATTAACCGTTCACCATCTATTGCTCTTAATAAGAAAACTCCAATCGAGGTATGGTCTGGTTCACCTACTAATTATTCATAGTTGAGAGTTTTTGCTTGCGCTGCTTATGCTCATGTTGACAATGGAAAGTTGGAGCCTAGGGCTGTTAAGTGCATCTTTTTTGGTTATAAGTCTGGTGTGAAAGGTTTTAAATTGTGGAATCCTGAAACACAAAAGATTGTTATTGGAATAAATGTCATCTTCAATGAATCTGCTATGTTACATGATGTTCCATCTACTAATGTTCCTATTGAGGCTCAACAATAGCCTATTGTTCAGGTGGAGCATGTTATTAATTCAGGTGATACATCTAGTAAGGAAAATGTTGATGCACATGATGAACCTGTCGTTGATGATGAACATTTCACTCCAAATCAGCCTATTGTTCCACCTAGTTGGAATCTCGTACGTGACAGAGTTAGTGTTGGGGAACGTAGCATGCAATTTCAAAAAAAAATCTACGCTCACGCAACACTACAAAAAAATACACTTCCGTGATGATACATGTTTGTCATAGTAGGTCACGTTTTCTGTCATGCATGTACATCCATGACAAATTTATGACAGAATCAAGATAGTCATACCTGTGCTGTTGTAGAAGTGTTCCATGACATTACGAAAATTATCATCATGGAAGTGTCCACTTCCATGACGATAAATCGTGCATCATAGAAGTGCTTTCGTCAAGGGTGACCGACACGTGGCATCCACCATAACGGAACGCCGTTAAGCTATGGGGTCCGGTTTTGGATCCGATAACCTGTTGCTACCTCTTTTAGCACTGCGTTGGGTTTCCCCGAAGAGGAAGGGATGATGCAGCAAAGTAGCATAAGTATTTCCCTCAGTTTTTGAGGACCAATGTGTCAGTGGGAACGACACCTATGGGATCACAAGAATCCCTACTACGGTTGCGGGGCGCGGGGTCGTGAGAAGAGCGGATCAAACAGATAGCACACGGTTCGTTTATCCAGGTTCGGGCTGCGGGGATGCGTAAAATCGTACTCATGCTTTGGTGGATTGTATATCTGTGTTCTTGAGCTAGCTATGGGGCGTGAGGAGCTCCAAAAAGCTGAATCCTCCTCCTGGTCGCCCCGGGCCTCCTTTTATAGGAAAGGGGGTGCCACAGTAGCACCAGGGGGTGGAAAGGGAACAGTGATGCGAGGTTATCCCTCGCATTACATGACAAGGCACATTTAATGCGTCTTGCCCAGGTGTCCTTGCTTTATCGGGGACGGGGGAGAGCCCTGTCTCGTCCGTCGCCGCTCCCTCTTGCGTCGACACGCGCCCTGGCCAGCGGCGCCCGCGGTGCCATGTAGGCAGGCAGGCAGCTGAGGTGGCACAGTGGTGGGTCTCCATGAAGATCTGCATGCCGCCACGCAGGTGCCTGCCTAGCTGGTTGGGTCGGCAGCTGCATCCGAACGGCGGTGGAGGTTTGACTGGCGTGGGCCTGATGGTGGCCCAACGGGTGTTTTTGGCAAGGGCCTTGCCGGGGCCCCGGCAAGGGTCTTGCCATGGCGCCTGCTGTCATCCCCGGCAAGGCTCTTGCCGGGGGGCCTTGTGGTCCTCCTTGGCTGGGATCCCGCCAAGGATCATCATCTTCTGAAGGGTGTATCTGATCTCGAATGTCTTCACAAAGATCTGCATGCCACCACGGGGATGTCTCCCGAATCCTTGCCCCATGGGGGCAGTGGACTCAAGGGTGACTCACTCCGTAGGTGTGGGGCGAGCTGCCACGGCAAGGGTCTTGCCGGGTTTGCTAAAACTGCCCCCTGGCAAGGATCTTGCCGGGGGGGTCCGCTTCGTCCCCTTTGCTCTTTGTGGTCTTGGTCTTTGCGTCGTTCTGCTTCTCTTGAGCTTCGGTCTTACCTTGGCTCACCTCCCTTGCCTTGCTCAGTGTGGTGGTGCCCGTGGCTCAGACTGCCCGTGCACAGTTATAGGGGTACAAAAAGTGTACCCCTCTTTTTGTACACCGACAGGAGCCCCTGGGCCTGGGCCACACGTAAGCGCAATCGCGTCGTTGGGCTAGGCCCAAAAACGGTGCACGGGCAGGCAGGGCGGTTTTTACCGCGGTAAGTCTCTTCGCGCGCTGCGCTTCCCATGCTTCCCGCGCGTGGCGCAGCATGGGGAGGCGTGTGTGACATGGGCGGCATGCGTGGGGTTGTTTCCCGCGGGCATGCGTCACATCACAGTTAATGTGAAAGGAGGTGGCCCGCGTTTTCCCCCCATAAGAAGGAATAACCGTGGGCACGCTGCTCACTTTCTCCTCTTCCCTCGTGCCTTTTCCGATCTCAGAGCCACCGTTACCTTTCTTCCTTCCTTCCTAAGCTTTCGCTGTCGCCCACCGCCGCTGCCTTGCCATCCCCCTTCCTCAGCCCTCTGAACTTCTTGGCCGCCATGGCTCCCAAATTCGCCAAGGGCAAGGGGGTGGCTAAGGGCGCCGGGACAGTGGAGCCGCCGGAGAGCGCGCTGTCGGGGGACCGGACGAAGTCCGCCTTCTTCTTCCCCTCGATGGTTGATGTTCAAGAGCTCCGGGCCTCCTTCAAGCCCCTATCGGGAGTGAAGACGGGGGGAGAGGATTCGGGACACCCGCCGACGCGCATCATTCCTGCTGCTTGCGCTGATCCTGCCTCAAATCGGTACCCCTTCTTCGTTGATTACTTTTCTTGCGGGTTATGCCCTCCTTTCTCCGATTTCTTCTGCGACGTTATGCGCACCTTCGGCTTTCTTCTCTTGGATTTTACTCCGAATGCGGTGGCGTGCATGGCTTTCTTCGCGCATCTTTGTGAAGGCTTTGCCGGGGTGCAACCCAACACGGCGCTCTTCCGTCATTACTTCTTCCCTCGAATCCAGCCGGGAGGAGCCGTCTCCGGTTGCGTCACCTGGATCCCAAGATCCAAGGGGGCGTACCCGGACGGTGCCGTGAAGGAGAGGTGGGAGGAATGGCGTGGCCGGTGGTGCTAGATTGAAGATGAAACCCTGCCGGAATCCTGCAAGGTCCGCCGAGTGCCGCCGGTCCGCGGCAGCGATTGTAGCGATGTCGACGCCGCCGATGGGAGGCTCACCGTCGCCACCACCAGGATTCTCCAGCTCACCCAGGCTGGACTCACCCTTGAGATGATCGGGGCGGACTTCATTCGCCCCCGGATCGCCCTGTTGCACAGCAAGGAGAGGCCAGCTTGGCTCTTCACGAACCCGGCTGACA
Source organism: Triticum dicoccoides (assembly GCF_002162155.2). Taxonomy (NCBI): domain Eukaryota; kingdom Viridiplantae; phylum Streptophyta; class Magnoliopsida; order Poales; family Poaceae; genus Triticum; species Triticum dicoccoides. Next base: position 153,001,823 of record NC_041388.1, read on the forward strand.
TTATGCGACTCCGCCCCGGCCTCGATCACAACTTCACAGTGCTGGCGCATGCCCACTTCTGCCAGCGGCTTTTCCAGCTTGATGTGTGTGGCGATGGCAAGGTCGAGCGGACCGGCAAGGCCGCGAGGGCTGCCGCAAAGGTTGGCAAGGCCCTCAAGGGGCCATTTTTCAAGCTGCCAGCGGGGGTGGTCCCGTTGTGCAACAATTTGCGTCGGTCTGAGATCATCGCCATGATGCCGGACTGTAATGCGCACGGCCCTGTCCCGAGCTGGAAGGAGCCGAAGGTCGAGGATGTGCAGCAATTCTTTGACAGCCTGATCGAGGTGTACGTCAATGCCGACGCCGAGCGGTGGCTTATCATGGACACCACCCAGGCAGAGCTGGACTACATCGCCACTAGGGCGAGGGAGGCATAGCTTGCCACGGAGGACGGCAGCGCCGGGGGCGTGGAGGACATGGCCGCAACGACGGCGGAGGAAGAGGAGCTCTCCCGGTGGGTGGCGGTCTCCAGGGAGGTCAGCAGCGCCAACACTGGATCTCCGCTTGTCGAAGACGCGGCCGACGAGTCGTCGGGGGAGGAGGAGGACGCGGCGGCGGGCTCGACGCCAACCAGGGGAAGAGGGCGAGTCCCGCGGAGGGCTAGCTCCGGTGAGCCGGTCCGGCCCGCCAGGGCTGCGTGGCCTCAATTGACCCTGGAGGGGTCTGGGCGCCACACGAGGGCCACAGCAGCCAAGAGGCCGACGAAGGCCGCTGAGAAGAAGAAGATGACAGCCCCTTCCTCATCCAGGCGCGCACAAACCCCGCCGCCTCCTTCGCCTCCTCCGGCAAGCGTCGACTCGGATGATGATGCGGAGCTCCCTTTTGATCTCGGGCCTCTCAGCCCGGAGAGGAAAAGGAAACTGGTGGAAGAGGAGGAGATGGATGACGAGTAAGTTCTCTGTTCCTTACTGTCATTTCCATTTCCTCGAATTGGGTCGCTTGTCTTGATCCATTTTTGCTTCCGTAGGGAGATAGAGACGTTGGCCCAGAGGGTGCAGAAGGGCGAGGACCTCGGCGAGCAGCCAGCCCCCGGCTGGGGCTTCAAAGACACCACTGGTGGTGTTGAGCAACCCGGACAGCAGCCCCTAGCGCGGCCCCCAGTGTAAGTTCGTCACCCTCTTCTTACTCGACATGTGGTAGGTGCTCGATGCCATGATGCTGACCTTGCCGGGTTTGCAGGAGGGGAGCGGCAGCAGGAGGAGCCATAGGGGGCTACTCCTAACACACCACCCCCATCGACTACGCCGCCGCGGGGGGTTTTCCTGGCAAGGGCATCAGGCACGGAGCCCACACTCATGGAGGAAGAGGGGAACTTGGGCGCTGGTGGCTCTGCCACGGCGCCAAATGCTGGCGGAGAGGGGAATTCTGCTTCACAGCCTGGCACTGGTGAGTCGCCTGTCCTTCGTTTCTGTTTTCCCTTATTCTTTTCTTGGCTTCATTGCTCCCGTTGCTGCCCAAGCCCTCCTTCAACAGGTACGGAGGACGTGGATACCGTTGCTAGGAACATTGCTGAGGAGGCCGCCAAGGATGCTGCCGAGGTCACTGCAACGGGGGCCGCCAAGGTGACCGGCGAGGCTTCTGCCGAGGGCACCAGCGGTGGACCTGCCGGCGGGGCCGGCAAGTCCTCCGCCGAGGAAGAGGTGGTGGGTGACCAGCCTCCCTCCTCCTCAACCTCGGGCCCCGGCAGGTATCTGAGGGTGGGCGATGATCTCTTCGTCCACCTCCCAGGGGCGTCAAGCCAGGCGCCCGCCGAAGGGGAAGTTTTTGACGGCGAGGTGCTTGCCGCCACCGGGCTCGAGGTGGTTGATGAGCCAGGCGTTGGTGGCGACGGTTCTCTAGAAGAGCAACTTTTCCGTGCCATGGGGGCCAATTTTCGGAAGCTCCAAGTGCTCTACTATGCTCGCTTGGACAAGGTCAGGTCCAGGATGGCAACGGTGGACAACGCGGAGGTGGACTTCAAGGCGCGCGTTGTCGAGACACAGACCTGGTTCCACCAAGCTCGCGAGGAGCAGAAGGCCTTTCAGGAGAAATTGGCCGAGCATGATGTGGAGCTCACCATGAAGATGGCCGACATCGAGAAGGCCCAGGAAAAGGCGGCGAACTTGGCTGCCGCTGCCGAGGCCGCCCGGAACCAGCATCAAGCCGCCTTGAATTCCCAGGAAGAGGACCTCACCGCGCGTGAGGCGAAGCTTGCCGCAGCGCTCCGTGGCAAGGATGAGGAGCTCGAGGCCCTTGTCGCACGGCAGACTCATGAGCTGGAGCAGAGGCACAAGGAGGCACTCGATGCCCAGGCTCTGGCCCATGCCGATAAGGTAAGGGAGTTGGAGGTGGCGCAGGACGAGCTGAAGGAGCAGGCCCTCAAGCCGTCCAACGACAAGAGCATGCTCAACAGCGCCTTGGTGGAGGTGCAAGGAGCGGTCATCCGCAGGGCTGGGGAGCTCTCCGAAGCGCAAAACTCTATCAGAGACCTCAAGCTAAAGCTGGAGGATCTCGAGAAGATGCTGTCGGAGAGCAGGGCTCGGGAGGAGACCTTGACCAGGAGCCTGGCGGAGGAGAAGCAGCTGCGGGCGAACGAGGCCGCCTCCCACCAGGATTATGTGGCGGGCGAGAACAGATGGATCAGCCGCCTAGAGGAGGTTGCTGGCAGGGTTACCTCGCAGTTGGCCACCATGGGGATGCCACACGTGAGGTACACCCCTGAGCGCAACGGGACCGTCAACACCAAGTTGACCCTGTTCTTCGAGGGCGTCCTCGGAGCCTTGGTGTATCTTCACTCCAACAGGACAGCCACGCTGACCGAGGAGGCCCGACGACTTTGCTGGAGGGTCGTGACCAAGGTCCTCACCAAGACGGCGTACTGGAATCCCGATCTTGACTTCGCGACCGCGATGAAGAGCTTGCCGGATGGTGCTGACCTCACGGTGCTCAAGGAGCGCATCAAGCCCATCACCGACTGCATCGACGAAATCAAGAGGGTGGAAGGCCAGCGCCGGGATTAGGCATCCCGTTCTTCTTCGCCGCTGTGGGTTCCTGACCAAGACAAATTTTATCTTTAGTTAGAACTGCAACTATGATGTGATGTAATATAACTTTGAAGTACTCTTAATTTTCATGCATGTTATTTCCCCGTTCGATTCCTCTTTGTATGCGTGCCCTACGTTGATCGGGAAGGCTTGCCGGCATGGAAGCCCCTAGCGGCGTTTTGGGGACGGATCCCCATGGCCAGCCGGGTACGCGTGCTGCCGGACGAGCCACCTTTCCGTTCTAAATGCAGCCGCTCAAACTGTCGAGCTTGACTCGAGTCAGAATCAGGGGCGTTGCAGATCGCTAAAGGCTACTCTGCCATTCTCGATGCAGCCGCTTGAGCTGTTGAGCGGACTCGAAACAGGGCAAGGGCGTTGCCGATTGTGGTAGAGCCCCCTGGCGTGCAGGTTTCTCATACAAAGCAAATATCTCTGGGGGGGGGATAACCTCAAATAAGAAGGGTAGCACAAATAAGGGTTCAGTGCAACTTAGCTTCTGTTTGCGATCGCTCGAGTGTCGATCTTCTGGCCTCCTTTCTTCTTCAAGGGTCACGAAGATGAAGGAGCGTCGGGCTAACTGCTAGAGCCGATTCTCACAATTGCGCCCCCTACTTGGCGCGCCAAAGATGTCGGTGGGAACGATACCTATGGGATCACAAGAGTCCCTACTACGGTTGTGGGGCGCGGGGTCATGAGAAGAGCGGATCAAACAAATAGCACACGATTTGTTTATCCAGGTTCGGGCCGCGGGGATGCGTAAAACCCTACTCCTGCTTTGGTGGATTGTATATCTGTGTTCTTGAGCTAGCTATGGGGCGTGAGGAGCTCCAAAAGGCCGAATCCTCCTCCTGGTCGCCTCGGGCCTCCTTTTATAGGAAAGGGGGTGCCACAATAGCACCAGAGGGTGGAAAGGGAACAGTGATGCGAGGTTATCCCTCGCATTACATGACAAGGCGCATTTAATGCGTCTTGCCCAGGTGTCCTTGCTTTATCGGGGATGGGGGAGAGCCCTGTCTCGTCCGTCGCCGCTCCCTCTTGCGTCGACACGCGCCCTGGCCAACGGCGCCTGCGGTGCCATGTAGGCAGGCAGGCAGCTGAGGTGGCGCAGTGGTGGGCCTCCACGAAGATCTGCATGCCACCACGTAGGTGCCTGCCCAGCTGGTTGGGTCGGCAGCTGCATGCGAACGGCGGTGGAGGTTTGACTGGTGTGGGCCTGATGGTGGCCCAACGGGTGTTTTTGGCAAGTGCCTTGCCGGGGCCCTGACAAGGGTCTTGCCGTGGCGCCTGTTGTCATCCCCGGCAAGGCTCTTGCCGGGGGGCCTTGTGGTCCTCCTTGGCTGGGATCCCGCCAAGGATCCTCATCTTCTGAAGGGTGTATCTGATCTCGAATGACTTCACAAAGATCTGCATGCCACCACGGGGATGTCTCCCGAATCCTTGCCCCATGGGGGCAGTGGACTCAAGGGTGACTCAGTCCGTAGGTGTGGGGCGAGCTGCCACGGTAAGGGTCTTGCCGGGTTTGCTAAAACCGCCTCCTGGCAAGGATCTTGCCGGGGGGTCCGCTTCGTCCCCTTTGCTCTTTGTGGTCTTGGTCTTGGCATCGTTCTGCTTCTCTTGAGCTCTGGCCTTACCTTGGCTCACCTCCCTTGCCTTGCTCAGTGTGGTGGTGCCCGTGGCTCAGACTGCCTGTGCACAGTTATAGGGGTACAAAAAGTGTACCCCTCTTTTTGTACACCGACACAATGTATCAATCCAGTAGGAGGCTACGCGCGAGTCCCTCGCACCTGCACAAAACAAATAAATCATCGCAACCAACGCAAATAGAGGTTGTCAATCCCCATAGGGCCACTTAAGAGAGTGAGATCTGATAGATATGATAAGATAATATTTTTGGTATTTTTATGATAAAGATGCAAAGTAAAATAAAGGCAAAGTACATAACAAAGTAAATAACTAAGTAGTAGGAGATTGATATGATAAAGATAGACCCCGGGGCCATAGGTTTCACTAGTGGCTTCTCTCAAGAGCATAAGTATTCTACGGTGGGTGAACAAATTACTGTTGAGCAATTGACACAATCGAGCATAGTTATGAGAATATCTAGGTATGATCATGTATATAGGAATCACGTCCGACACAAGTAGACCGACTCCTGCCCGCATCTACTACTATTACTCCACTCATCGACCGCTATCCAGCATGCATCTAGAGTATTAAGTTAAAAACAGAGTAACACCTTAAGCAAGATGACATGATGTAGAGGGATAGACTCATGCAATATGAAGAAAACCCCATTTTGTTATCCTCGATGGAAACAATACAATACGTGCCTTGCTGCCCTTACTGTCACCGGGAAAGGACACCGCAAGATTGAACCCAAAGCTAAGCACTTCTCCCATTACAAGAAAGATCAATCTAGTAGGCCAAACCAAACTGATAATTCGAAGAGACTTGCAAAGATAACAAATCATACATAAATGAATTCAGAGAAGATTCAAATATTATTCATAGATAGACTTGATCATAAACCCACAATTCATCGGTCTCAACAAACACACTGCAAAAAGAAGATTACATCGAATAGTTCTCCACAAGAGAGGGGAGAACATTGTATTGAGATCCAAAAAGAGAGACGAAGCCATCTAGCTACTAACTATGGACCCGTAGGTCTGAGGTAAACTACTCACACTTCATCGGAGGGGCTATGGTGTTGATGAAGAAGCCCTCCGTGATCGATGCCCCTTCCGGCGGAGCTCCGGAACAGGCCCCAAGATGGGATCTCGTGGATACAGAAAGTTGCGGCGGTGGAATTAGGGTTTTGGCTCCGTATCTGATCGTTTGAGGGTACGTGGGTATATATAGGAGGAAGTATGTCGGTGGAGCAACAGGGGCCCCACGAGGGTGGAGGGCACGCCTGGGGGGGGGGGGTAGGCGCGCCCCTACCTCGTGGCCTCCTGTTACGTGTCTTGACGTAGGGTCAAAGTCTCCCGAGTTGTATTCGATGAGAAAATCACGTTCCCAAAGGTTTCATTCCATTTGGACTCCGTTTGATATTCCTTTTCTTCGAAACCCTAAAACAAGCAAAAACAACAATTCTGGGCTGGGCCTCCGGTTAATAGGTTAGTCTCAAAAATAATATTAAAGTGGATAATAAAGCCCAATAATGTCCAAAACAGTAGATAATATAGCATGGAGCAATCAAAAATTATACATACGTTGGAGACGTATCAAGCATCTCCAAGCTTAATTCCCGCTCGTCCTCGAGTAGGTAAATGATAAAAACAGAATTTTTGATGCGGAGTGCTACTTGGCATAATTTTAATGTAATTCTTCTTAATTGTGGTATGAATATTCAGATCCGAAAGATTCAATACAAAAGTTCATATTGGCATAAAAATGATAATACTTCAAGCATACTAACAAAGCAATTATGTCTTCTCAAAATAACATGGCTAAAGAAAGTTATCCTTACAAAATCATATAGTCTAGCTATGCTCTATCTTCACCACACAAAATATTTAAATCTTGCACAACCCCGATGACAAGCCAAGCAATTTTTTCATACTTTTGACATTCTCAAAACTTTTTCAATCTTCACGCAATATATGAGCGTGAGCCATGCATATAGCACTATATGTGGAATAGAGTGGTGGTTGTGGAGAAGACAAAAAAGGAGAAGATAGTCTCACATCAACTAGGCGTATCAACGGGCTATGGAGATGCCCGTCAATAGATATCAATGTGAGTGAGTAGGGATTGCCATGCAACAGATGCACTGGAGCTATAAGTATATGAAAGCTCAAAAAGAAACTAAGTGGGTGTGCATCCAACTTGCTTGCTCATGAAGACCTAGGGGAATTTGAGGAATCCCATCATTGGAATATACAAGCCAAGTTCTATAATGAAAAATTCCCACTAGTATATGAAAGTGATCACATGAGAGACTCTCTACTATGAAGATCATGGTGCTACTTTGAAGCACAAGTGTGGTAAAAGGATAGTAGCATTGTCCCTTCTCTCTTTTTCTCTCATTTTTTTATTTGGGCCTTTTCTCTTTTTTTATGGCTCTTTTTTTTCGTCCGGAGTCTCATCGTGACTTGTGGGGGAATCATAGTCTCCATCATCCTTTCCTCACTAGGACAATGCTCTAATAATGATGATCATCACACTTTTATTTTTCTTACAACTCAACAATTACAACTTGATACTTAGAACAAAATATGACTCTATGTGAATGCCTCCGGCGGTGTACCGGGATATGCAATGATGCATGAGTGACAAGTATGAAAGAATTATGAACGGTGGCCTTGCCACAAATACTATGTCAACTACATGGTCATGATAAGCAATATGACAATGATGGAGTGTGTCATAAACGGAACGGTGGAAAGTTGCATGGCAATATATCTCGGAATGGCTATGGAAATGCCATAATAGGTAGGTATGGTGGATGTTTTGAGGAAGGTATATGGTGGGTGTATGATACCGGCGAAAGGTGCGCAGTATTAGAGAGGCTAGCAAAGGTGGAAAGGTGAGAGTGCATATAATCCATGGACTTAACATTAGTCATAAAGAACTCATATACTTATTGCAAAAATCTACAAGTTATCAAAGCAAAGTATTACGCCCATGCTCCTAGGGGATAGATTGGTAGGAAAAGACCATCGCTCGTCCCCGACCGCCACTCTTAAGGAAGACAATCAATAAATAAATCATGCTCCGACTTCATCACATAACGGTTCACCATACGTGCATGCTACGAGAATCACAAGCTTCAACACAAGTATTTCTCAAATTCACAACTACTCAACTAGCACAACTTTAATATTACCATCTCCATATCTCAAAACAATTATCAAGTATCAAACTTATCATAGTATTCAACACACTCATAAGAAAGTTTTATTATTAATCTTGTATACCAAGCATATTAGGATTTTAAGCAAATTACCATGCTATTTAAGACTCTCAAAATAATCTAAGTGAAGCATGAGAGATCAATAGTTTCTATAAAACAAATCCACCACCGTGCTCTAAAAGATATAAGTGAAGCACTAGAGAAAAATTATATAACTCAAAATATATAAGTGAAGCACATAGAGTATTCTAAAAAATTCCAAATCATGCATGGCTCTCTCAAAAGGTGTGTACATCAAGGATGATTGTGGTAAACTAACAATTAAAGATTCAAATAATACAAGACGCTCCAAGCAAAACACATATCATGTGGCGAATAAAAATATAGCTCCAAGTAAAGTTTTTTTTGATAGAAAGACTGTAAGGGAACCCCCTACAGTACAATTGGTGCAACAAACCCAAATTGCAAGTACCATGCCTTGAACCTAGGTGGGTGGGAAGGCATCATCCCCTTCCCACCACTAGGCTATGCCTTAGTCTGCAGCTCCAAGTAAAGTTACCGATAGAAGTAGACGAAAGAGGGGATGCCTTCCGGGGCATACCCAAGCTTTGGATTTTAGGTGTCCTTAGATTATCTTGGGGGTTCCATGGGAATCCCCAAGCTTAGGATCTTTCCACTCCTTGTCCCATAATCCGTCAAATCTTTACCCAAAACTTGAAAACTTCACAACACAAAACTTAAAGTAGAAAATCTTGTGAGCTCCGTTAGCGAAAGAAAACAAAAGACCACTTCAAGGTACTGTAATGAACTCATTATTTATTTATATGGGTGTTATACCTACTGTATTACAACTTCTCTATGGTTTATAAACTATTTTACTAGCCATAGATTCATCAAAATAAGCAAACAACACACGAAAAACAGAATCTGTCAAAAACAGAACAGTCTGTAGTAATATGTAGCTAGCACAATATCTGGAACCCCAAAAATTCTAAAATAATTTTCTGGACGTGAGGAATTTATTTATTAATCATCTGCAAAAAGAATTAACTAAATATCACTTTCCAAATAAAAATGGCAGCAGTTCTCGTGAGTGCTAAAGTTTCTGTTTTTTACAGCAAGTTCAATAAGACTTTCCCCAAGTCTTCCCAACGGTTCTACTTGGCACAAACACTAATTAAACACAAAAAACACAAAAAAACAGAGTCTAGATAAATTATTTATTACTAAACAGGAGCAAAAAGTAAGGAATAAAAATAAAATTGGGTTGCCTCCCAACAAGCGCTATCGTTTAACGCCCCTAGCTAGGCCTAACAAGCAAGAATAGATCTAGGTATTGCCATATTTGGTAGGCAATCCATAAGTGGCTCTCATAATAGATTAATAACGTAATTTAATTTTCTTTTTACGAAAGTGTTCCATGCCTTTCCTTAATGGAAACTGGAATCTAATATTTCCTTCCTTCATATCAATAATTGCACCAATCGTTCTAAGGAAAGGTCTACCAAGAATAATAGGACATGAAGGATTGCAATCTATGTCAAGAACAACAAAATTTACGGGCACATAATTCCTATTTGCAACAATAAGAACATCATTAATTCTTCCCATAGGTTTCTTAATAGTGGAATCCGCAAGGTGCAAGTTTAGAGAGCAATCATCAAAATCACGGAAACCTAACAAATCACACAAATTCTTTGGAATCATGGAAACACTAGCACCCAAATCACATAAAGCATAGAATTCATGATCTTTAATTTTAATTTTAATAGTTGGTTCCCACTCATCATAAAGTTTTCTAGGGATAGAAACTTCCAATTCAAGTTTTTCCTCATAAGATTGCATCAAGGCATCAACGATATGTTTAGTAAACGCTTTATTTTGACTATAAGAGTGAGGAGAATTTAGCACGCATTGCAACAAGGAAATACAATCAATCAAAAAAGAGCAATTTTCCTAGTTAAATTCCTTGAAATCCATAATAGTGGGTTTAGCAACATCTAGAGTTTTAATTTCTTCAATCCCACTTTTATCAAATTTAGCATCAAGATCAAAAGATTCAGAATTCTTGGAACGCCTTCTAGGTAAAGGTGAATCATATTCAGTCCCATCATTATCAAGATTCATATTCCAAAACAAGTATTTAATAGGGGACACATCAATAACTTTTAGATCTTCATCATTATTTTCATAGGAACTAGAAGAACACACTTTTATAAAGGCATCTTTCTTAGCACGCCTCCTAGCGGTTCTTTCTTTGCACTCATCAATGGAAATTCTCATGGCTTTGAGAGACTCATTGATATCATGCTTAGGTGGAATAGATCTAAGTTTCAAAGAATCAACATCAAGAGCAATTCTATCAACGTTCCTAGCCAAATCATCAATCTTAAGCAATTTTTCTTCAATCATAGCATTAAAATTCTTTTGCGAAGTAATAAATTCTTTAATATTAGAATCAAAATCAGTGGGCATCTTATTGTAATTTCCATAAGAATTGTTGTAGGAATTACCATAATTATTAGAGGGATTACTAGGGTAAGGCCTAGGATTGAAATTTCCTCTATACGCGTTGTTACCAAAATTGTTCCTACCAACAAAATTCACATCCATAGATTCATTATTATTCTCAATCAAAGTAGACAAGGGCATATCATTATGATCAGAAGAAACACTCTTATTAGCAAATAATTTCATAAGTTCATCCATCTTTCCACTCAAAACTTTAATTTGTTCTATCGCATGCACCTTTTTATTAGTAGATCTTTCAATATGCCATTGAAAATAATTAACCATAATATTATCTAGGAGTTTATTAGCTTCTCCTAAAGTGATTTCCATAAGAGTGCCTCCCGCGGCCGAATCTAAAAGATTTCTAGAAGCAAAATTCAATCCGGCATAAATTTTTTGTATAATCATCCATAAATTTAAACCATGAGTAGGGAAATTACGTATCATTAATTTCATTCTCTCCCAAGCTTGTGCAACATGTTCATGATCAAGTTGCTTAAAATTCATAATATCGCATGATCTTAGCAGGAGGAAAATACTTAGAGATAAAAGCATCTTTGCACTTGTTCCATGAATCAATACTATTTTTAGGCAAAGACGAAAACCAAGCTTTAGCACGATCTCTAAGCGAAAAAGGAAATAGGTTAAATTTAAAAATATCATTATCCACATATTTTTTCTTTTGCATGTCACACAAATCAACGAAACTATTTAGATGGGTAGCGGCATCTTCACTAGGAAGGCCGGAGAACGGATCTTTCATAACAAGATTCAGCAAAGCATCATTAATTTCATAAGATTCAGCATCGGTAAGAGGAGCAATCAGAGTGCTAATAAAATCATTGTTTTTGGTATTGGTGAAGTCACACAATTTAGTATTATCTTGAGCCATCGTTACAAGCAAGCAAAATAACACAAGAGCAAACAAAAAGCAAGCGGGCAAAAAGAGGCAAATAGAGGGTGGATAGAGAGAGAGGGCAAATAAAACGACAAGGGTGAAGTGGGGGGAGAGGAAAACAAGAGGCAAATGGAAAATAATGTAATGCAGGAGATAAGGGTATGTGATGGGTACTTGGTATGTTGACTTTTGCGTAGACCTCCCCGGCAACGGCGCCAGAAATGGCTCGTTGTCGGGAGTCAAATCTTGACTTGCGCGAACCTCCCTGGCAACGGTGCCAGAAATCCTTCTGGCTACCTCTTTTAGCACTACGTTGGTTTTCCCTGAAGAGGAAGGGATGATGCATCAAAGTAGCGTAAGTATTTCCCTCAGTTTTTGAGAACCAAGGTATCAATCCAGTAGGAGGCTACGCGCGAGTCCCTCGCACCTGCACAAAACAAATAAACCCTCGCAACCAACGCAAATAGGGGTTGTCAATCCCTATAGGGCCACTTACGAGAGTGAGATCTGATAGATATGATAAGATAATATTTTTGGTATTTTTATGATAACGATGCAAAGTAAAATAAAGGCAAACTAAATAACAAAGTAAATAACTAAGTACTAGGAGATTGATATGATAAAGATAGACCCGGGGCCGTAGGTTTCACTAGTGGCTTCTCTCGAGAGCATAAGTATTCTACGGTGGGTGAACAAATTACTGTTGAGCAATTGACAGAATTGAGCATAGTTATGAGAATATCTAGGTATGATCATGTATATAGGTATCACGTTCGAGACAAGTAGACTGACTCCTGCCTGCATCCACTACTATTACTCCACTCATCGACCGCTATCCAGCATGCATCTAGAGTATTAAGTTAAAAACAGAGTAACGCCTTAAGCAAGATGACATGATGTAGAGGGATAGACTCATGCAATATGAAGAAAACCCCATCTTGTTATCCTCGATGGCAACAATACAATACATGCCTTGCTGCCCTTACTGTCACCGGGAAAGGACACCGCAAGATTGATCCCAAAGCTAAGCACTTCTCCCATTGCAAGAAAGATCAATCTAGTAGGCCAAACCAAACTGATAATTCGAAGAGACTTGCAAAGATAACCAATCATACATAAAAGAATTTAGAGAAGATTAAAATATTATTCATAGATAGACTTGATTTTAAACCCATAATTCATCGGTCTCAACAAACACACCGCAAAAAGAAGATTACATCGAATAGTTCTCCACAAGAGAGGGGGAGAACATTGTATTGAGATCCAAAAAGAGAGAAGAAGCCATCTAGCTACTAACTATGGACCCGTAGGTCTGAGGTAAACTAGTCACACTTCATCGGAGGGGCTATGGTGTTGATGAAGAAGCCCTCCATGATCAATGCCCCTTCCGGCGGAGCTCCGGAATAGGCCCCAAGATGGGATATCATGGATACAGAAAGTTGCGGCGGTGGAATTAGGGTTTTGGCTCCGTATCTGATCGTTTGGGGGTACGTGGGTATATATAGGAGGAAGAAGTACGACGGTGGAGTAACAAGGGCCCACGAGGGTGGAGGGCGTGCCTGGGGGGGGGGGTTAGGCGCGCCTCCTACCTCGTGGCCTCCTGTTACGTGTCTTGACGTAGGGTCCAAGTCTCCTGAGTTGTATTCGATGAGAAAATCACGTTCCCGAAGGTTTCATTCCGTTTGGACTCCGCTTGATATTCCTTTTCTTCGAAACCCTAAAACAGGCAAAAAACAGCAATTCTAGGCCGGGCCTCCGATTAATAGGTTAGTCCCAAAAATAATATAAAAGCGGATAATAAAGCCCAATAATGTCCAAAACAGTAGATAATATAGCATGGAGCAATCAAAAATTATAGATACGTTGGAGACGTATCACCCGTTAACAGCCCGGACCAATGGGGATTTTCCACGTGTAAAATTCTGATTCGCTGACGGAAACATGTGCCAGCTCCGTGTTGGCACAGGTGCCACTCATCCCATGGGCGAGATGCGCCTATGATATGTTGACACGTGGACCAGCCTAAAAGTGGCCCATAAAGTTTAAATGGGCCGGCCCAACTAAAGGCCCACAAGATTTTGCAGTCCATAATGGGAAGGCCCATGAGATTTTGCATATCATAATGGGCTGGCCCAGCTAAAGGCCCACGAGATTTTGCGGGCCATAATGGGCCGGCCCAGCTAAAGGCCCATAAGATTTTGCAGACCATAATGGGCCGGCCCAGCTAAAGGCCCAACATTCTCAGTTAAGGCCCGTACGGCTAGTGTCAAATTGGCCCGTCAACGGCCCGTCCTAAACTTGTGAATATCGCGGCCCATAGTCACTTCTGGCCCGTTAACAGTTCGCTAAGTATATGGGCCGAATTACGGCCCGTTGTATTTCCGGCCTGTTAAAGGTCCTGCTTCATTTGGGCCCATTTACAGGCCATTGAAACTTTCGGCCCATACACGACCATGAAGGATTTGGGTCATATTCGGCCATGTCTGACATTCGGCCTGTTAGAGGCCCACTATAGATTTGGGCCACTTTCGGCTTGTTGTGATTTTCGGCCTGTTAACGTCAGACGAAATCCATGGGCCATATGTGGCCCAATACCACATCGGGCCCATTAACGGCCCATATAAAAATGACGATATTCTAGCCCGACCAAACTCCTGGCCCGTTAAAGGCCCGTGTATTAGGTCGACGCATTTATAGCCCGTCCGAATTTCGGCCTGTGAAAGATCCGCATCGTAAATGGGCCACCATTTCGGCCTGCTAAGACCAGTGGGTTATTTGGCACAATCAGGGCCCAATCTCACTTTCGGTCTTTTAAAGGCCCATGTTTTTATGGGCTCGAGATATTTACACCTGTAAACGGCCTATTGTTACTGAGGGCCCAAATTATGTTTAGGCTTGTTAAAGGCCCACTATGGGCACAGGCCTACCAGAAAAATATGAAATCTTATGCTGATTTAGGCCCAGATATTTTTAGTGGGCTACATGCAAATTTTGGCCCATAATCGTTTTTAGCCCAATTGGAATGGGCCCGACGAATGTTGGCATGTTGGGCTCCTACGAAGCTTTCGGCCGAATACATTACTAAGATAAACCTACACTATACAAAAATAGCATCGTAATTATTGCAGCCTTTGGCAGCATCATAAATGTTGTATCACAACAAAATAAATTCCAACCATACAACAAAAGGCCTGTTGGCATAAAGTTTACAGTGCTTGCAGATAAAAGCACCATCAGATGTATAGAAGCACATATCATTTGACCTGAGTGCTAATGTTTCAGGCTGTAGAATCTGATGGAGCAGCATGATCTTCACCTTTTTTCCGCCATTGCTCTTGAACAATGAATCGAATGTCTGATAGTCTGGTTTCAAAACCATTCATATCTTGACGACATTTGTCAACCACTATTCTTGTTTCCAAAACGACATCCATTAGGGATTGGACTTGTGTCTGGAGCATAGATATATCGCTCTGTCTAGCAGGAAGATTTTGTTCAGTAGGCGATTTGGACGAGGTTACCTTGACAACCAACACAAAATTACACAGGAAGGTGCTTTTTGCACTGTTAGTGGAGAGATACTGATGCACTGCAGCAAGAGGTGACATTGTGCCTGTGGTAGCCTCGTCACCTTCAGGTGGTTGTGGCTGTTCCATCATTTTTTCCATAGCTTCTTGAAAGTTTGAACTTGTAGATTAGTGTACCAGATAAGTTACTAATGAGACAAAAACAAACAAAGTAGGTTACATGTTTATACATAACTTATTTTGGTGAACTACTATAATACATTAGCATGTATTGTAGTGCCAACTACATAATAAAATCACTTTCGGAAACATATGTCCATGTAGCATGCCTACCGTATTGTCTATTCCCTCACATTTGTTGACATCTAAGGATTAAGAGACATGGTTTAAAGTAGGATGAACATAGTATGACATCATTCATATCATGGGCAAACAAATATAAAACAAACTTGCTATTTTATCATTCTGTGCGCACGTGAACATAACAACTAGAATACAGATCAAGACCAAAAGAATATCCTTCATCTCTTTTAAACCATGTAAGGTGAAATGATACGTTAAGAAAACTGTGTATAAAAGTGAACAGAGTAACTGACATTGGCTACAAACCAAGTAGTTAAATGAACACATCACAGTACCAATCAGTTCAAAGGCAGGAGGAGTAAGGACTTACAACAACGGCTTGAACTGGTGTGCTCATGCCCTTCATCTTGCTGGTGTGGCAATCCTTGAAGATTTGCACTGCATTCGGTTCAGGTTCTTTTTGGTCCGCATAGGCTTTCCTCTGTATTTGGAACAAGTCAATATAGATACGATAATATGGCACAGAAAAAAGAAGGAAGTAGCAGCTATTTACAAGAGCCTCGCAGTGTGCAATATAGCTACAAGATCCCGTTGTCTGTTAGAATTTCACTTTAGAATAGTTGGTCTTGTTCTTCAAACAGTTAGCCTAGACAAGAAGATACACTTGTAAGGCACATACATAAATACAAGTTTAATATGTGGTCTGATCAAATACATATAGCCTACCTGATACTTTGGATCAGACGAGTGTTTAACGAGGGCTGTCCAGTCTTCATCTGTAATATATTCCACCGGAGATGTTTGGGAGATTTCATTGTTAGCCTTGCCTTCAAAGTGATATTTTCTAAGGTGGTACCGATATTGTCACAGAGCAGACTGAAAAACATGAGTGCATGCTTGTTTGGTTGCATCATCTTTCAAATCCAACTTGAACCTCATCTGTTGAAAAAAGAATGTGAGTCTTATTAGGAGGAAGCTAGAAAGTATGGGACAGAGCAAGAAAATATTACTAATTGTGATGAATAACATTACTTATGGATAAATGGTCAAGGAAGGTGTTAAACTGGGTATTATCTTTCTCATTCCTATACTGGATCCACGTTGGGAGGATACATGCATGACACCTAATGGTAATGGCTGCCTCTGATACTAACTTGGCTGACTCTGAAGCATCACATGGCCTTTTTAAACCTGCCTCAAAATGGATCTCCATTCTTCTGCCTTTAGATTTTGTTAATCTGTCAAGCATTATCCCTGATGTCTGTTTCCGCTTGCGTCGTGGTGCTAGTTCAACAACGAATATGGAAAGTGTTAGTGTACATCAAATTGTGAGAGTACATATAAAGGAGCATGCAACTGCAACTTGACTCGGTTAGGTACCGTCTTGGTGTTGATGCTCATGAGGTTCATCTGATCTTGCCAAGTCCTGTTGTGTCAGTAGTGCTTCGGAAGTAGTGTTAGGTGTGAAGGCAGCTTGGGAACTGGCCAATTCCGGAGCAAACGAACGAGTAACTCGTTGAGATGTTGGTACAGTTGAAGCGGATGCTGCAGCTGGTGGAGTAGGTGATACTGTGTTTGTAGATTTAGCCGGTGGACTTGGACCTTCTACTACACTATAAGTACCAGTAGAATCTTGACAGCAGATCCTTTTCCGTTTCACCCGACGAGTAACACCACTCCCTACTATATTATTTTCCTTGCTCTTTTTTGACTTTGCCATGTCAAGCCGTACCCACAACACAAAAGAATAAAATCACTCTTCAGAACTCATTGATGCATGATACAGACAAGCAATACTTTGATGTAAGACAACCATATGAGGATGGAATATGTAAGAAAAATAGGACTGCATGACATATTCACAGCTACGATGTGTAAACTAAGCAGAAGGATTTTCAAGAAAATAGAAGTAATGCAAGCTAGACACCATATGAAAGATGCAACCAATATTACTCTGCCAAGTTAAAAGTGTCTTGTCATAAGTGGCAATTTGAAAAATTAGAAGCAGTACAATGTAGAAATCAATGCAAGATGCAACCACTATCAAACTGCCATGTTAAAAGTGTCCAATCATGAGTGACTGATGCAGGATACACAAGAACAGTACTTTGATGTAAGAACATGGCATGATAGACAGATGTAGTGTATTCTAGACACATAACGCCATGTCATATGCACATGTATAACGTATGAACTCAGCAGGTGCAATTTAATCAAAATAGAAGAAATACAGGCTAGACAACATATGTAACATGAAACCAATTATCACACTGTCAACTTAGAGCAAGCACCTGCGATGGTGGAGTACGGGAGATGAACTCATCATGTAGACTTGGGACTTCAACTTCATTAGCAGTAGCAGTGGCAAATCTAGAGAGTCTCTGTTTGCGTCGGCGCGGAGGACCACCAACATCCCCTAACTTACTCTTTTCCTTCCTATTTTCTGATATTGCCTTATGAAGTCAAAACCACAAGAAGATGAATAAAATTAGCTCTGCATAACTGGTTGCTGCATGATATAGATGAACACTACTTTGATGTAAGGCAAGCGCAGGATAGGAGGATGGAATATATACGAAAAAGACAATGTTTCATATTCACACGTATGATAGGAGGATGGAATATGTATGAAAAAACAGTAAGCGGAAGGCATTTCAACAAAATTAGAAGAAATGAAAGCTAGGAACCATATGAACATGCAACCAATATCACTCTATCAGGTAAAAAGTGCCTCGTTGTAAGTGCCATTTCACGAAATTGGAAGCAGTACAAGCTAGAAGACAATGCAAGATGCAACCTACATCACAGTCCCAAGTTAAATGTGTCTTATGGGTAAGTGATCATTGCAGGTATAATTTGTAAGCTACGCAGATGCAATTCAACATAATCAGAAGCAATACAAACTAGACATCATACGGAAAACACAACCACATATAACAGTTCCAAGTTAGAGTAAGCACCTATGATGGTGGAGTAGGGGAGATGTGCTCATCATCTACACAGCTACATTAACTGTCTAGCCTTGTGTTATCTTGCGAATCTTGTTCGGAGGATGGCGGAGTAGAATCTGTAGCGAACCACCATTTCAGTTGCTCAGAAGGACCACCATCATACAATGCCTTGCCAATTTCCTTCAGCTTTATTGATTTTGCATTGTGAGGTCAAACCAACAAGAAAAAGGAATATAATCCGCTCTTTAGAACTCATTCATGCATGATACTGACAAACACTACTCTGATGAAAGGCAAAGTCATGATACGAGGATGGAATATGTGCGAAAAAATGGACGGCTTGACATATTCACACCTATGATGTGGTAACTAAGCAGAAGGCACTTCAACAAATTAGAAGCACTACAAACTAGACACCATAGGAAAGGTGCAATCTATATCACTCTGCCAAGTTAAGACTGTCTCGTCATAGGTGGCGTTCATCAAACTAGAAGCAATACATGCTATAAATCATATTCAATACGCAAACCAATATCACACTGCCAACTTAAAGGTGTTCCATCATAAGTGACTGATGCAGGATACACAAGAAGAGTAGTTTCATGTAAGAACATGGTGTGATAGACAGATATAGTATGCACCAAAAACAGGAAAGCGTGTCATATTCACACGTATCATGTGTAAGCTAAGCAGATGCAGTTTACACTAAATAGGAGCAATACAAGCTAGACACCATATGCAACATGCAACCAGATATCACACTGCCAAGTTAGAGCAAGCACCTTGGATGGTGGAGTAGAGGAGCTGAGACTTGGACCTTGTAATGCACTATCAGTACTAGGAGAATCGATACAGATGCTCCGTTTACGTTGCTGCAGAGGACCAGCATCATCGCCTTCCTTACTCTTTTCCTTCCTCTTTCTTGATTTTGCCTTGTCAAGTCAAACCAACAAGAAAAAGGAATAAAATTTGCTCTTCAGGACTCATTGATGCATGATACTGACGAACACTACTTTCATGTAAGGCAGCCGCATGATAAGAGGATGGAATATGTATGAAAAACACGACGGCGTGACATTTGACATGTATGATGTATGAAGTGTAAACTAAGCACAAGGTTCTTGAACTTGTTAGAATCAATGCAAGCTAGAAAACATATGAAAGATGAAACCAATATCACTTTGCCAAATTAAAAGGGTGCCCTAACAAATGTATTTGACCAAATTAAAAGCAATACATTGCAAAAGGTGACTCATCGTAAGTGATTGATGCAGGATACAGAAGAGAGGTAGTTTCATGTAAGAATAAGGTTAACACATAGATGTAGTGTGTACCAAAAATAGGAAGGCATGTCATATTCAGAGGTATAATGTGTAAACTAAGCAGATGCAATTTACCCTAATTAGAAGCATTACAAGCTAGACTCCATATGCAACATGCAACCACATATCACACTGCGATGTTAGAGCAAGCACCTGATACGTCCATTTTGCATCATGCTTTTATATTGATATTTATTGCATTATGGGCTGTTATTACACATTATGTCACAATACTTATGCCTATTCTCTCTTATTTTACAAGGTTTACATAAAGAGGGAGAATGCCGGCAGCTGGGATTCTAGGCTAGAAAAGGAGCAAATATTAGAGACCTATTCTGCACAGCTCCAAAAGTCCTGAAACTTCATGGAAGACGTTTTCAGAATATATAAAAAACATCAAGCGCAAGAAGTTCACCAGGGGGGGCACACCTTGCCCACGAGGGTGGGGGGTGCGCCCTACCCCCCTGGGCGCCCCCTACCTCGTAGTCCCCCTGGTGGCCCTCCGATGACCATCTTCTGCTATATGAGGTCTTTTGATGAGAAAAAAATAAGAAGCCATCTTCTCGGACGAAACTCCGCCGCCACGAGGCGGAACCTTGGCGGAACCAATCTAGGGCTCTAGCGGAGCTGTTCTGCCGGGGAAACGTCCCTCCGAGAGGGGGAAATCATCGCCATCGTCATCACCAACGCTCCTCTCATCGGGAGAGGGCAATCTCCATCAACATCTTCACCAGCATCATCTCCTCTCAAAACCCTAGTTCATCTCTTGTATCCAATTCTTGTCTCCAAGTCTGGTATTGGTACCTGTGGGTTGCTAGTAGTGTTAATTACTCCTTGTAGTTGATGCTAGTTGGTTTATTTGGTGGAAGATCATATGTTCAGATCCTATATGCATATTAATACCCCTCTAATTATGAACATGCATATTCTTTGTGAGTAGTTACGTTTGTTCCCGAGGACATGGGAGAAGTCTTGCTATTAGTAGTCATGTGAATTTGGTCTTCATTCGATATTTTGATGAGATGTATGTTGTCTCTCCTCTAGTGGGGTTATGCAAACGTCGACTACATAACACTTCACCATTATTTGGGCCTAGAGGAAGGCATTGGGAAGTAATAAGTAGATGATGGGTTGCTAGAGTGACAGAAGCTTAAACCCTAGTTTATGCGTTGCTTCGTAAGGGGCTGATTTGGATCCATATGTTTCATGCTATGGTTAGGTTTACCTTAATACTTTTGTTGTAGTTGCGGATGCTTGCAATAGAGGTTAATCATAAGTGGGATGCTTGTCCAAGTAAGTACAGTACCCAAGCACCGGTCTACCCACATATCAGATTATCAAAGTACCGAACGCGAATCATATGAGCGTGATGAAAACTAGCTTGATGATATTCCCATGTGTCCTCGGGAGCGCTTTACTCTATATAAGAGTTTGTCCAGGCTTGTCCTTTGCTACAAAAAGGATTGGGCCACCTTGCTGCACTTTATTTACTTTTGTTACTTGTTGCTCGTTACAAATTATCCTATCACAAAACTATCTGTTACCACTTATTTCAGTACTTGCAGAGAATACCTTGCTGGAAACCGCTTATCATTTCCTTCTGCTCCTCGTTGGGTTCGACACTCTTACTTATCGAAAGGACTACGATAGATCCCCTATACTTGTGGGTCATGAAGACTCTTTTTTGGCGCCGTTGCCGGGGAGTGAAGCGCCTTTGGTAGGTGGAATTTGGTAAGGAAAAATTTATATATTGTGCTGAAATTTACTATCACTTGTTACTATGGAAGGTAATCCTCTGAGGGGCTTGTTCAGGGTATCTTCACCCCGACCAGTAGAGCAAAGAGTTGCTCCTCAACCAACTGAACTTACTGAAAATGAAAACATCTGCTTTGAATTTCCTTCGGGTATTTTAGAAAAACGGCTAGCTAATCCTTTTGCAGGAGATGGAACAATGCATCCTGATGAGCACCTAATATATGTTGACGAAGTTTGTGGATTACTCAAGCTTGCAGGTGTACTCGAAGATGTTGTTAAGAAGAAGGTCTTCCCTTTATCTTTAAGGGAAGATGCATTGACATGGTATAGGCTATGTGATGATACGGGGTCATGGAACTACAAACGATTGAAATTGGAATTTCATCAAAAGTTTTATCCTATGCATCTTGTTCATCGTGATCGCAATTATATATATAATTTTTGGCCTCGCGAAGGAGAAAGCATCGCTCAACCTTGGGGAGGCTTAAATCAATGTTATATTCATGCCCCAATCATGAGCTCTCAAGAGAAATGATTATTCAAAAGTTATATGATCGGCTTTCTGATAACAATCATACCATGCTCGATACTTCTTGTGCTGGCTCTTTTATAATGAAGACTATTGAATTCAAATGGGAATTATTGGAAAGAATTAAATGCAACTCTGAAGATTGGGACCTCGATGAAGGTAAGTAGTCAGGTATGACACCTAAGTTTGATTGTGTTAAATCTTTTATGGATACCGATGTTTTCCGTAAATTTAGCACTAAATATGGACTTGACTCTGAAGTAGTAGCTTCTTTCTGTGAATCTTTTGCTACTTATGTTGATCTCCCCACGGAGAAGTGGTTTAAATATCATCCTCCCATAGAAGTAAAAGTAGCTGCACCTATTAAAGTTGAAGAAAAGATTGTCACTTACAATGATCCTATTGTTCCTACTTCTTATGTTGAGAAACCACCTTTCCCTGTTTGGATAAAGGATCATGCTAAAGCTCCAACTGTGGTTCATAAAAGCAATATTAGAACATATACACCTCCTGAGCAAGTTAAGGTTGAACCTAATATTGCTATTGTTAAAGATCTTTTGGCTGATAATATTTATGGGCATGTTATTGATTTCTGTGATGAAACTGCTAGAATTGCTAAACCTTGTGCTAAAGATAAACCTAAACCTGTGGTAGGCATGCCTATTGATGAAGACATGTACCTAGGGTAGGGACACGGACCTGACCAAAGAGTCCTACCCTAGGACACCCCTAGGAGAAGTCACCTTTCAATCGACTTGAAGGTATCCCACTCGACGGGTTCAAGACACTCGACCAAGAAGCTATCACTCGACCATGAAGCCAACCACTCAACTGCCAGGAGACCTAAAGTCACTCCGCAGGCAAACGGTCGGCTATTAAGTAGTCTTTATGGTCATTATAGCACTTTATTAGGGGCGTTACCAGTAACGCCCAACCTTAAATGTACCTTAAACCCTGCATCACTGAGGGCAGGAGAGGGCCGGCGAACTCTATATAAGCCACCCCCTCCTCGGTATGAAGGGTTCGCACCCCTGTAATCCATACACGCATAATCCAGTCGACCGCCTCCGGGCTCCGAGATGTAGGGCTATTACTTCCTCTGAGAAGGGCCTGAACTCGTAAACCTCGCGTGTAACAACTTCCCAATAGCTAAGATCTAGCCTCTCCATATTCACCCCCCTACATCACTGTCAGAGTTAGAACCACGACAGTTGGCGCCCACCGTGGGGCCGGAATCTTAGCGCTTGGTTGGAGAAGTTGCGATCTTTTCCGATCCCTTTGATCATGTTTTCTTGCGGAGTTTTGGTGGAGGACCGCGAGATCCGTCTCGGCGCGCTCACCTTCATCGTCGATGACTCCGCCTGGCTTCAGGAGGCACCACTCGACGTCAACGCGCTCCCTGTCCGCGGTGCGACGCATTTCTGCGCATTCGTTCGTGGCGTCCTCCTGTGGCAGCCGTTGACCCAGTATCGGTCGGCCCCCGTATCGTCTCCCCGCTCTGTCTTCCACCGGCGCAAGCGCTCCGGTCGGTCGAGACTTCAGAGGTGGGTGAGGCATGCCGTGGCTCGCCAGTCGGCCACCCCGCAAGTCGCGGCAATCGAGCCCGACGAATTCCTCTGCGGCCTGTTCGACCTGTCGACTGGCTCCGCGGAGACCGCATCCGAGTGCGACAGTAGCGACCCAGCGACTGAGATTCTGGCGGTCGACGGAACGCACAGTCCTCCCGGTTTCCCTCGCGCTGATGGAGGCACAGGTGGGGGGATCCGTCGCATCCCCACGATGAGTATCTCCCCGAACCTCTCATGTCATTACAGCGAGAGGAGCTTCGCCGCCGGAACATGGACGCGCTCCGCACTCCTATCGTCGGAGAGACCCCCGAGGCCCGGGCCTTGGAGGACGCGTGTTTGGCCAACTTGGCCAAGCGCACTCGACTGGAGAATCTCCAGCGAGCACTCGACGAGCAACCGCGTCAGCGGGCTCCCGAGTCTAGTCGACACCAGCTCTTCCCGCCGACGCAGGTATATCGAACCCCAGTTCAGAATTTGGCCGCCGCGGCCCGTATAGCAGAATCAATTCAGCCCTCCCAGTCGGAGGCTGGCAGGGGCTTGTTACAGATCAGAGCATTGCTCTGGGCGGCGGGAAACCAGAATTCCGCTGTCTCTCAGTCGCGGAATAGGATCCACAGTCGATCTGTCGCAACAGATACAGTCGAGTCGGCTCACAGCCCGAGATCGCCCCCGAGGCGTGAGGGACGTGGTGACCGGCGTGACCAGTACAGGAGGAATGAGCAGTATGATCACCGATTCGACCGTGATGATCGACGTCGAGTGCCAACCCCTCCCCCGAGGAGTGGGTCATATGCGCCTCGACGACAAGATGACAGACGCCCTCATAGTGTTGGGCAGAGGATTCCAGTCGACCCCAGAGACCCAGGCTTTGATGCGAGATCCATCCTCGTTCAAAGTTTGGTTGACAGGAACAGAGCTCATCGAGAAGGCCACAACAGAGATGCGCCTGCCAGCAGCAGAGTGCGTGCTTCAGGACCAGAGTGTTTCAGTCAAGCCATCAGAGCCACAGTGATTCCTCCCAATTTCAGGCTGGCGACTGGAATCAGCAAGTTCACCGGTGAATCTAAGCCTGACACCTGGCTCATAGATTACCGAGTGGCTGTACAGATTGGCGGTGGCAATGATGAGGTGGCCATGAAGCATTTGCCTCTCATGTTAGAGGGCTCGGCCAGAGCGTGGCTAAATCAGTTAGCACCCAACAGCGTTTACACTTGGGAGGACCTCTCCCGAGTGTTTATCACGACCTTTGAAGGAACATGCAAGCGACCTGCAGGCCTTACAGAGTTGCGGTCTTGCATGCAGAAGCCGAATGAAACTCTGAGGGAATACATCCAGAGGTGGATCACGCTGCATCACTCGGTTGAGAATGTGCCAGACCATCAAGCAATTTGTGCCTTCAAGGAAGGTGTTAAATACAGAGAGTTGAATCTGAAGTTCGGTCGAACTGGAGAGATGTCTCTGAATCGGATGATGGAGATTGCCACCAAGTATGCTAACGGAGAAGATGAAGATCGACTCCGGAGTGGCAAGCAGAAAGCAGTCGCCCAGGAAACCGGAGGCAACTCCAGTCGGAAGCAGAAGCGGAAGGCCGAGCCACCCGCCCCTGGGGAGGCCCTGGCCGCAACCCAGGGAAATTTCAAGGGAAAATCCAAAGGCCCCTGGAAGCCCAAGAAAGTCAAGGATCAAGACGGAAATGATGTTTTGGATCTGCCATGTCACATCCAGACCAAGAAGGATGAAGAGGGTAATTTTATTTACCCAAAGCATACCACTCGACAGTGCCGGCTCCTGATCCAGCAGTTCCAAGGAAAGCAGTCCAAGGATAAGGAAAAAGAGTCGGACAGAGTCGAGGACAAGGAACACAGTGACGATGGATACCCCCAAGTCAATTCCACCCTCATGATTTTTGCCGATGTCGAAAGCAAAAGTCGACTGAAAGTCATTAACCGAGAGGTGAACATGGTTGCCCCGGCAACACCCAGTTATCTAAATTGGTCTCAGACTGCAATCACATTCGACCAGTCTAATCACCCGACGCACATTGCCACCCCTGGGAGGCAAGCTTTGGTGGTCGACCCAATTGTTGAAGGCACTCGACTGACTAAAGTCCTGATGGATGGTGGCAGTGGCCTGAACATACTGCATGCTGAAACATTGAAAGGAATGGGCATTCCGATGTCCAGGCTCAGCACCAGTAACATGAGTTTCCACAGAGTCATTCCTGGGAAGAAAGCCCAATCACTCGGCCAGATCGCTCTTGATGTGGTTTTCGGTGATTCAAAGAATTACCGCAAGGAAAAGTTGACATTCGAGGTTGTGGACTTCCAAAGTGCTTATCACGCCATTTTGGGCAGGCCAACTTACGCACGCTTCATGGCCCGGCCATGTTACGTGTATCTCAAACTGAAGATGCCTGGCCCCAAAGGTGTGATCACTGTTACAGGCAATCGGAAGAAGGCGGAAGAGTGCTTTCAGAAGGTCTCAAAGATTGCAGATGCTCAGATGGCAGTGGTCGAGCTGCAAGAGTACCAAAAGACTGCCGATCCAAGCGAGTTGCTACGAGCCAAGAAGCCTGCTTCAGAATCAGCTTTTCAGTCGTCCGGTGAAACAAAGACAGTCCACATTCACCCGACCGACCCCGATGCTGCCCCGACTCACATCTCAACGACGCTTGACTCCAAATAGGAAGAAGCACTCATCCAGCTCCTCCATGAGAACTGGGACATCTTCGCATGGAAACCCTCTGACATGCCTGGAGTTCCCAGAGGGCTGGCTGAGCACCGTCTACGAGTCGACCCGAAGTTCAAGCCTGTGAAAGAACATCTTCGACGGTCCGCCGTCCAGAAGAGGAAAGCCATTGGCGAGGAGGTGGCTCGGCTCTTAGCAGCGGAGTTTATCCGAGAGATTTACCACTCCGAGTGGCTCGCCAATGTCGTCATGGTCCCCAAGAAGGACAAGTCACTTCGCATGTGCATTGATTTCAAACATATCAATCGTGCCTGCCCGAAAGATCATTTTCCTCTCCCTCGCATCGACCAAATAGTCGACTCGACTGCGGGGTGCGAGAGATTGTCTTTTCTAGATGCTTATTCCGGATACCATTAGATCCGTCTGTATGGACCCAACGAAATCAAAACAGCTTTCATCACCCCATTCGGATGCTTCTGTTATGTCACCATGTCGTTCGGCCTCAAGAACGCCAGAGCCACGTTCATGAGAATGATTCAGAAGTGTTTACTCACTCAAATCAGTCGGAATGTGGAGGCATACATGGATGATATTGTGGTCAAGTCACGCAAAGGTTCCGACCTGCGAGCTGACCTTGCCGAAACCTTTGCCAACCTCAGGAGGTATGATATCAAGCTCAATCCATCAAAGCGCACATTCGGAGTTCCAGGTGGAAAGTTACTCGGTTTTCTCGTTTCCGAACGGGGGATCGACGCCAATCCTGAAAAAGTTGGCACCATACTCCGGATGAAGTGTCCCGTTCGCGTGCACGACGTCCAAAAGCTTACAGGCTGCTTGGCCGCCCTAAGTCGATTCATTTCTCGTCTCGGTGAAAAGGCGTTGCCCCTTTACCGACTGATGAAGAAGTCTAACAAGTTCGAGTGGACTCCGGAAGCTGATGCAGCATTTGCAGAGCTCAAAGCTCTGCTCTCCACCCAGCCGGTGCTTGCCGCCCCAATCAGCAAAGAGCCTCTGATGCTTTACATTGCAGCCACAGGGCAAGTTGTCAGCACAGTACTTACGGTCGAGCGGGAAGAAGAAGGAAAGGCCTTCAGAGTTCAGCGCCCAGTCTATTATGTGTCTGAAGTTTTGACACCTTCAAAACAAAGATACCCTCACTACCAGAAGCTTGTATATGGGATTTATATGACCACCAAGAAGGTTGCACATTACTTCTCTGACCACTCCATTACAGTCGTCAGCGACGCACCACTGTCAGAGATTCTGCATAATAGAGATGCAACTAGTCGAGTGGCCAAGTGGGCGATTGAACTCCTTCCCTTAGATATCAAGTTTGAAGCAAAGAAGGCTATCAAGTCCCAAGCAATCGCAGATTTCATCGCCGAGTGGATTGAACAGCAACTTCCGACTCAAGTTCACTCGGAGCACTGGACCATGTTCTTCGATGGATCTAAGATGCTGAATGGTTCCGGTGCTGGGGTAGTTCTAGTCTCCCCCCGAGGAGATAGGCTCAGATATGTTCTCCAGATTCACTTCGATTCCTCCAACAATGAAGCAGAGTATGAAGCACTTTTGTATGGGTTGCGCATGGCCATTTCACTCGGCGTCCATCGCCTCATGGTCTATGGCGACTCAGATTTTGTGGTTAATCAGGTGATGAAGGAGTGGGACGTCAGAAGTCCAGCTATGACTGGTTATTGCAATGCAGTGAGAAAGCTAGAAAAGAAATTCGAGGGGTTAGAGCTTCATCACATCCCCCGACTGAAAAACCAAGCGGCTGATGATCTGGCAAAAATAGGCTCCAAGAGAGAAGCCATTCCCAGCAATGTGTTTCTGGAGCACATCCGCTCGCCGTCAGTCCAGGAGGATCCTTTCACAGAAGAAGCCCCACAACCGAAAAGTGCCACAGATCCGACTGAAGTCGAAGTTCTTGCTATGGTCGACCTAATCATGGAAGTCTTGGCAATCACTCCCGACTGGACGATACCGTACATCGCGTATATCCTAAGGAAAGAGCTCCCAGAAGACGAGGAAGAGGCTCGACAAATCGTCCGCCGATCCAAGGCCTTCACAGTCATAAAGGGGCAGTTGTATAGAGAAAGTCCGACTGGAATCGGTCAGAAGTGCATAACACCAGAAGAAGGTTGGATAATCCTTGATGATATCCACTCGGGGACCTGTGGCCACCATGCGTCCTCTCGGACCATTGTGGCTAAAGCATACCGAGCGGGATTTTACTGGCCTAGAGCAAATGAGATGGCAAAAGAGATAGTCGACAAGTGTGGGGGCTGCCAGTTCTACTCCAACATGTCACACAAGCCTGCATCAGCCCTGAAGACCATTCCACTCGTCTGGCCCTTTGCTGTCTGGGGACTGGACATGGTTGGTGCACTGAGAACAGGCAGGAGCGGATTCACGCATGTGCTTGTGGCAGTCGACAAGTTCACCAAATGGATTGAAGCCAAGCCTATCAAGAACCTCGATGCTGGCACTGCTATCAGTTTCGTCAGAGGACTAACATTCAGATATGGAGTCCCTCATAGCATCATCACTAACAATGGGTCAAACTTCGATTCGAACCAGTTCAGAGCTTTTTGCGCCTCTCAAGGCACACGAGTCGACTACGCGTCGGTCGCACATCCTCAGTCGAATGGACAAGCTGAAAGAGCAAATGGTTTGATTCTCAAAGGACTGAAGCCTCGGCTGATGCATGATCTCAAGCACGCGGCAGGTGCTTGGGTCGACGAGCTTCCGTCAGTTCTATGGGGATTGAGGACCACCCCTAACCGGTCGACTGGAAGAACTCCATTCTTTCTGGTCTATGGAGCCGAAGCGGTTCTGCCAAGTGATCTTCTTCACAACGCGCCCCGAGTCGAGCTTTACACCGAAGATGAAGTAGAACAGGCCCAGCAAGACACAGTCGACCTCCTAGAAGAAGAGAGGGAGATGGCCATGATCAGATCGACCATTTATCAGCAAGACTTGCATCGATTCCACGCCCGGAATGTGAAGAGTCGAGCCTTCCAAGAAGGAGATTTGGTCCTCCGAGTGGATCAACAGAAACCACACAAGCTTGCTCCTACTTGGGAAGGCCCCTTCATCATCACCAGAGTCCTCCACAATGGAGCGTATCACCTCTACAATGTTGATCGCCAGGTCGACGAGCCTCGAGCTTGGAATGCGGAACTACTCCGCCCCTTTTACACTTGAGCTCTCCCTTGGACGAGATGTAATAAGAAAAATTCCTGCAGTTCGTTTTTATCAAAGGCAAGAGTGTTCCATTAATTGTTGTCACTTTTGTTTACATACGGAATCCCCCAGTGGGTGACTTAGCTGTGAATCCATTTCGCCTAAGTTTGAAAAAATCCTACCGAGTGGAGAGCAAACCTCCCACTCAGGGGCTTAGCTGCAGCCCAGTGCTCGCCTAAGTTTGAAAAAATCCTACCGAGTGGAGAGCGATCCTCCCACTCGGGGGCTTAGCTGCAGTCCAGCACTCGCCTAAGTTCTCTCGCCTAGAGACTTAGCTGTAGTCCGGCACTCGCCTAAGTTTGAAAAAATCCTACCGAGTGGAGAGCGATCCTCCCACTCGGGGGCTTAGCTGCAGTCCAGCACTCGCCTAAGTTCTCTCGCCTAGAGACTTAG
>NC_041388.1:153031773-153034692 GCF_002162155.2 Triticum dicoccoides
CCGGCACTCGCCTAAGTTTGAAAAAATCCTACCGAGTGGAGAGCAAACCTCCCACTCGGGGGCTTAGCTGCAGCCCAGTGCTCGCCTAAGTGTTTAAAAATCCTACCGAGTGGAGAGCCAACCTCCCACTCGGGGGCTTAGCTGCAGTCCAGCACTCGCCTAAGTTCTCTCGCCTAGAGACTTAGCTGCAGTCCGGCACTCGCCTAAGTTTGAAAAAATCCTACCAAGTGGAGAGCAAACCTCCCACTCAGGGGCTTAGCTGCATCCCAGTGCTCGCCTAAGTGTTTAAAAATCCTACCGAGTGGAGAGCAAACCTCCCACTCGGGGGCTTAGCTGCAACCCAGTGCTCGCCTAAGTACAAGACTCGACCCAATCCGCGAGTCGACCGCTACCTTCTCCCTCGGAGCTGCATCGCAAATACAAGATTATTCCGAGTGAAGATCAAGTTCCACTCGACGAATCAAACCGTGAAGATATCCAACGAGAAATCAAGTTCAGAAAAAGCCCAGAAGGTCCCAGACCTCAAAGTACTCGAGCCCTCGGCTCGGCGGAGTTTAAACGGTTACAAATCCACTCGGCATCCCGAGGTAAATTCAAAGTTTTTCACTCCTCGGGAGGAGGACTGGAAGGGGCGATGAACTCATGCAAGTCGATCCCGTCGGCAATGCGGGTGGCAGCAGCGATGAAGGTCTCCATGAAGTCTTGAAAGCTATGCTTCCTGGTATTGGCAACTTGGATGGCCACCAGCTTTTCTTCTCGCGCCTCCTTGCAATGGACGCGGACCAGAGACAGAGCGACATCAGCACCACATCTAGCAGAAGATTTCTTCCATTCCGCCACTCGACCTGGGACTTCGTTAAGTCGAGCCATCAGAGACTCGAGGTCGTTCTGAAGCGTCGTCCCAGGCCAGAGTGATGTGTCGATCCGCGACATTGCAACTTTCAGCCGAGCCAGATAATCAGCGACGCTGGCAACACGAGACTCCAGTCGGAGCACGTTCATGGCAGCCTCGTCCTTCACAAGAGAGTTAACAGGGTCCAAGCTTGGCTCCACTCGACTGGTCTCGTCTTCAAAGTTCTGACAGAATTCTGCAAACACGATTCAAGAGTAAGAAAGTGGCCCTACGCAGGCTCGGCAAACTGCAAGACAGTCGGGGCAGAGTAATTACCTTCAAGCATGACGAACAACTTCTTGGCAAGTCCACCGAGATAAGCTTCCAGATCTTTTACCTTCCCCACCAGCTCACCCGCCTTGTCGTGCAGAGCCATCTTCTCCTTCTTCAGTCGACTGGCATCTCGATTAGATGTCTCGAGAGCGGTTTTCAGTCTGGAGTTCTCCTGTTCAAGAGCTCCGACCGAAGCCAATTTCTCCTCTGCAAGCTTCGTTTTGCTTGAGGCCTCCTTCTGTGCCTCTGCAAGGTCTTGGTCCTTCTTCTTCAGAGCTTCCTCCAGTTTATCTGTGGCGCGTCGAGTGGAACCAACATCAAGAATGGAGAAGAAAGAAAAGCCACCCGTTAAGAATAGAGAACCTCACCAGCCATACCTTTCGCTTCTTCTTGCGCCTTCCTCAAATTCTCCTGAGCAAGCTTCAAGTTAAGGTTGAGCTGGATCTGCTGATTCTCCAACTCAGTATAGCGAGTTACAAGTTCGCAAGATTTCTATAAAAAGGAAAATCAGTCGACAGACGTCCAAGATAAGTTGCTTCCGAGTAACTAAGAGACAATGATGATGTTTCTAAGACCACAGCCGAATCAAAAACATTCGACAGTAGTCTCGGGGACTACACCCAGTGGGTGCACTCAGCGTGCCCCCACTGGTTCGACCAAAAAAAAAAGTCGACTGCCCACAGTCGACCGGATACAATTCCACTCGACCTGGCCCGACCAAACCGAGTGAAGAAATACAGCTACAGCAACACAATGTAAAGACTACAGTCGACTGCCAGCAGTCCACCGTAGTCTCGGGGACTACACCCAGTGGGTGCACTTAGCGTGCCCCCACTCGTCCAAAGGATTGGCAGACACACCCAGTGGGTGTACAGATAGAGATACAAAAGATCTTCGAAAAAGAGACTCTTCAAACAGCATATCATAACAGACCAAGTGTCGAGTCAACTACCTGGACGTTGCTCTGAAGAGCCGAACTCGCGTCATAGGCTGCTTGGCTGGCCTCCCGAGCCATCTTCACTTGCTCCATCATGATCCCCGCCTGGCGTATAGCCTCCTTTGCAGTAGCCGCTTGGTCCTCAGGGACGGGGTACACAGCAAAAAGCGAAGGTGGATCCGCAGTCGACGCCGAGGGCCACGCACTCGCCAGAGGAACGGCGAAGGTCACAGAAGCCCGAGTGGTGTCACCACCATCCCGAGCCACGGCCTCGGACGCCGGAGCGGATTGGGGGGTCTTGTCAGCCGACGCCCTCTTGTGCCTCCTCACTCTCAACGGACCGTCGTCCTCGTCATCCAGGAGGTCGATAACATGAGGAGGAGCTACAAGGAAAATATTCAATCGACCAGAGTAGCAATAAATGTTCAGTTGACTCAAAGGCAGGACGACAGCGATCGTACCAGGGTTGGAGGTAACAGCGTCCTCCATCTCTCGGTCGTCGTTCCTGGCGGAGACCTCAGAAGTAGCACCGCTGCAAATCTCGAAAGTCAATCAGTTGGTTCAGTGAATCGACCAAGGATCCATCCACGGTCGACAAAGGAAAGCAAGTCTTATTATTACCCGGAAATAGTAGGAACAGCTGTCTTCATCCTGGGCAGAGCCTTGGGCGGCTTGGATGGCGTCGCTCGTGGATGCTTGGGAGCCTTCCCAGTCGGCGGAGGAGAAGAGGTCCGAGGGCGTTTCGACGACTGCCCAACAGGAGTAGTCACCTTGCCACGTTCCCGCACTGGATCGTGGGTGAGCTTGGATCGCCCCT
>NC_041388.1:153035033-153051423 GCF_002162155.2 Triticum dicoccoides
CCTCCTCCCCTTCACTGGAGAAGATGTCGTCGCCTCCCTCTCCCTCACTGTTGGACTCCCACTCGCCTTGGTCGTCCCTGCTCTCGCCTCCGCTCGCCTCCCCTTCCTCAGTCGACCCCTGTGCCCCGTTGGGCGTCGAGTACATCTCGGTGGTTGCCTGGAAAACAACAAGCAAGACGAAAGTCAATCGACTTATTCAAGAAGACCAATGCAGAAGACAAGATATCAGTCGGGAGCACAAAGACATACCTGGTCCACCTCATACGAGTTGTCGAGTGGGGTTACCCTCCTGGCTCCTCGGGGGTTGTCTTTGTTCCCCGTGATGCTCGACAGCCACCCCTCCACCATCTCGTCGGTGACCTCCTCCGGGTGGACCCGAGTGGTGTCGTCAAGACTCGAATATAGCCACATCGGGTGGTCACGGGCCTGGAGCAGTTGGATGCGCCTTTGAAGGAAGACCTCCAGCAGGTCCATACCAGTCACACCCTCGCGGACAAGCTCAACCACCCGACCTGCCAGCACCTTGACTTGGGCCTTTTCCTCCGGCGCGACTTTCAGAGAGGCAGGCTTCTCGGCTCGGTCGAGGGAAAAAAGAGGAAGACCAGTCGACTGTCCTGGGGTCGCCTCGTCCTTGCAGTAGAACCAGGTTGACTGCCAGCCACGGACCGACTCCAGGAAGGTGATAGATGGAAAACAACTCTTCCCCCTCGTCTGGATTGCCAGGCCCCCGCACAGCTGGATCACCTACGTCCTCTCGTCACTCGACTTAGCCTTCTTGACCGATTGAGAACGGCAGGTAAAGATGTGTTTGAAGAGTCCCCAATGGGGTCGACAACCCAAGAAAGCCTCACACATGGAGATGAAAGCAGCGAGGTAGACACTGGAGTTGGGAGTGAAGTGGTGGAGCTGCGCTCCGAAGAAATTTAGGAAACTCCGGAAGAAAGGATGGGGCGGCAGAGAAAACCCTCGGTCGATGTGGGTGGCTAGGAGCACGCACTCACCGTCGCGGGGTTGAGGTTCGATCTCTCCCCCTGGAAGACGCGCAGCTTCGTGGGGAATGACTCCCCCCTCGACCATATCGTCGAGATCCTCTTCCGGAGCACCGATGGCATCCAGTCGCCCTGGATCCAACCTTTGGGCAGAGCGGTCCTAGAGGAAGATCCGCCCCGAGCTGACCTCTTCCCTTTCCCCGCCGCCGCCGCCTTCTTCGCGCGCTCCAGAGCGAAGGTCTTGCTCTTCGTCATCGTCGCCGGCGAAGTCTCGCACGGGCCTGCTGCGTTGGGGCGGGAACGAAGGTGGCGGAAGGACTTGCGAAGGGGGAGAGGCGGAAGAAAGGAGGAGAAGAGAGCGCATTGCTTGGAAACCCCAAGCCGGCGATTTATAAGGGACTGCTTCCGAGTGGCTGACTGGTAGGCCCAGGCTATCCCGTCAAATCCCGCAGTAGACGCGCGCGCAGTACGTGGCGAAAAAGTCGACGCGGGGATCGAGGAGCTTCCGCTTTATCGCTTCCGATTACTGCGGCCGCTCCCGTCCCGCGCACTTCCCAAAATCCGAATCCCGCGAATCCGCGGGCCACAAAACAACTTGTCAAAACAGAAGACCCCGATCGCGCCGGCGCTCGGTATGTCACAAACAAAGAAATTCACTCGACGAAAGGCCTGGAATGTATCAAGGCGACTGAAAAAGGTTGGCAACGTCATCCGTGACGATTGACCCAAAACGAGGCGCTCACATAGCCCGAAGAACTAGTCGGAAAGATCTCCAACTCTTTCCCCACTCTAACCTCGATCCATTCGGGGGCTAATGATGAAGACATGTACCTAGGGTAGGGACACGAACCTGACCAAAGAGTCCTACCCTAGGACACCCCTAGGAGAAGTCACCTTTCAATCGACTTGAAGGTATCCCACTCGACGGGTTCAAGACACTCGACCAAGAAGCTCTCACTCGACCATGAAGCCAACCACTCGACTGCCAGGAGACCTAAAGTCACTCCGCAGGCAAATGGTCGGCTATTAAGTAGTCTTTATGGTCATTATAGCACTTTATTAGGGGCGTTACTAGTAACGCCCAACCTTAAGTGTACCTTAAATCCTGCATCACTGAGGGCAGGAGAGGGCCGGCGAACTCTATATAAGCCACCCCCTCCTCAGTATGAAGGGTTCGCACCCCTGTAATCCATACACACATAATCCAGTCGACCGCCTCCGGGCTCCGAAACGCAGGGCTATTACTTCCTCTGAGAAGGGCCTGAACTCGTAAACCTCGCGTGTAACAACTTCCCAATAGCTAAGATCTAGCCTCTCCATATTCACCCCCCTACATCACTGTCAGAGTTAGAACCACGACACCTGTTAGTTCTGTTAAAATAGGAGATCATTGTTATCATGGCTTATGTGATATGGGTGCCAGTGCTAGTGCAATACCTATTAGCCTATATAGAGAAATTATGCATGATATTGCACCTATTGAGTTAGAAGATATTGATGTCACAAATAAACTTTCCAATAGAGATACTATATCACCAATGGGAATTGTTAGAGATGTTGAAGTCTTGTGTGAGAAAACTAAATATCCTACTGATTTTCTTGTTCTTGGTTCCCCACAAGATAGCTTTTGTCCCATTATATTTGGTAGACCCTTCTTAAACACTGTTAATGCTAAGATAGATTGCAAAAAGGATGTTGTTACTATCGGTTTAGATGATATGTCTCATGAATTTAATTTCTCTAAATTTAGTAGACAACATCGTGAAGAAGAATTACCTAGTAAGGATGAAATTATTGGTCTTACTTCTATTGCCGTACCTCCTAGTGATCCTTTAGAACAATATTTGCTAGACCATGAAATGATATGTTTATGAATGAAAGAAGGGAAATAGATGAAGTATTCTTTAAACAGGAACCTATTCTGAAAAATAATTTACCTGTTGAAATCCTAGGGGATCCTCCTCCACCCAAGGGTGATCCCGTCTTTGAGCTTAAACCATTGCCTGATAGTATTAAATATGCTTATCTTGATGAGAAAAAGATATATCCTGTTATTATTAGTGCTAACCTTTCAGAGCATGAGGAAGAGAGATTATTGAAAACTTTTAAGAAGCACTGTGCTGCTATTGGGTATACTCTTGATGATCTTAAGGGCATTAGTCCCACTCTATGTCAACATAAAATAAATTTGGAATAAGATGCTAAACCAGTTCGTGATTTTCAACGACGGGTGAATCCTAAAATGAAAGAAGTGGTAAGAAAGGAAATACTAAAGTTCCTTGAGGCAGGTATAATCTATCCCGTTGCTGATAGTCAGTGGGTAAGTCCGTCCATTGTGTCCCTAAGAAGGGAGGTATTACTGTCGTTCCTAATGATAAAGATGAATTGATTCCTCGAAGAATTATTACAGGTTATAGTATGGTAATTGATTTCCTCAAATTAAATAAGGCCACTAAAAAGGATCATTACCCCTTACCTTTTATCGATCAAATGCTAGAAAGATTATCCAAACATACACATTTTTCCTTTCTAGATGGTTTTTCTGGTTTCCCTCAAATACCCGTGTCAGCTAAGGATCAATCAAAGACTACTTTTACATGCCCTTTTGGCACTTTTGCTTATAGACGTATGCCTTTTGGTTTATGTAATGCACCTGCTACCTTTCGAAGATGCATGATGGCTATATTCTCTGACTTTTGTGAAAAGATTTGTGAGGTTTTCATGGACGATTTCTCCGTCTATGGATCTTATTTTGATGATTTCTTAAGCAACCTTGATCGAGTTTTGGAGAGATGTGAAGAAACTAATCTTGTCTTGAATTGGGAAAAGTTCCACTTTATGGTTAACGAAGGTATTGTCTTGGGGCATAAAGTTTCTGAAAGAGGTATTGAAGTTAATAAAGCCAAGGTTGATGCTATTGAAAAGATGCCATGCCTCAAGGACATTAAAGGTATAAGAAGTTTCCTTGGTCACGCCGGATTTTATAGGAGGTTCATGAAGGACTTCTCAAAAATTTCTCGGCCTCTGACTAATTTATTACAAAAAGATATACCATTTGTCTTTGATGATGATTGTGTAGAAGCATTTGAAATACTTAAGAAAGCATTGATCTCTGCACCTATTGTTCACCCACCTGATTGGAATTTACCCTTTTAAATTATTTGTGATGCTAGTGATTATGCTGTAGGTGTTGATCTAGGACAAAGAGTTGACAAGAAATTAAACGTTATTCAATATGCTAGTAAAACCCTAGACAATGCTCAAAGAAATTATGCTACTACTGAAAAAGAATTATTAGCAGTTGTATTTGCTTGTGATAAGTTCAGACCTTATATTGTTGCTTCTAAAGTAACCATTCAAACTGATCATGCTGCTATTAAATATCTTATGGAAAAGAAAGATGCTAAACCGAGACTTATTAGATGGGTTCTCTTGCTACAAGAATTTGACTTACATATTGTTGATATAAAGGGATCTGAGAACCACGTTGCAGACAACTTGTCTAGGTTAGAAAATGTGCTTAATGACCCACTATCTATTGATGATAGCTTTCCTGATGAGCAATTAAATGTCATAAATGCCTCTCATACTGCTCCATGGTATGCTGATTATGCTAATTACATTGTTGCCAAATTCATACCACCTAGTTTCACATACTAGCAAAAGAAAAAGTTCTTCTACGATTTGAGGCATTACTTTTCGGATGACCCACATCTTTATAAAGAAGGAGTAGATGGTGTTATTAGACGTTGTGTACCTGAGCATGAACAGGAACAGATCCTACGCAAGTGTTACTCTGAAGATTATGGAGGACACCATGCTGGAGATAGAACTGCACATAAGGTATTGCAATCTGGTTTTTATTGACCTACTCTCTTCAAAGATGCCCGTAAGTTTGTCTTATCTTGTGATGAATGTCAAAGAATTAGTAATATTAGTAGATGTTAGGAAATGCCTATGAATTATTCACTTGTTATTGAACCATTTGATGTTTGGGGCTTTGATTATATGGGACCTTTTCCTTCCTCTAATGGATATACACATATTTTAGTTGTTGTTGAATATGTTACTAAGTGGGTAGAAGCTATTCCAACTAGTAGTGCTGATCATAACACCTCTATCAAGATGCTTAAAGAAGTTATTTTTCCAAGATTTGGAGTCCCTAGATATTTAATGACTGATGGTGGTTCACATTTTATTCATGGTGCTTTCCGTAAAATGCTTGCTAAATATGATGTTAATCATAGAATTGCATCTCCTTATCACCCTCAGTTTAGTGGTCAAGTAGAATTGAGCAAAAGAGAGCTCAAATTAATTTTGCAAAAGACTGTTAATAGATCTAGAATGAATTGGTCCAAGAAACTTGATGATGCATTATGGGCCTATAGAACTGCATATAAAAATCCTATGGGTATGTCTCCGTATAAAATGGTTTATGGAAAGGCATGTCACTTACCTCTCGAACTAGAACACAAGGCATATTGGGCAATTAAAGAACTCAATTATGATTTTAAACTTGCCGGTGAGAAGAGGTCATTTGATATTAGCTCACTCGATGAATGGAGAACCCAAGCCTATGGAAATGCCAAGTTGTTTAAAGAAAAAGTTAAAAGATGGCATGATAAAAGGATACAAAAGCGCGAGTTTAATGTAGGTGATTATGTATTGCTATACAACTCTCGTTTAAGATTTTTTGCAGGAAAACTTCTCTCTAAATGGGAAGGTCCTTACGTTATCGAGGAGGTCTATCGTTCCGGTGCCATAAAAATCTATAATTTCGAAGGCACAAATCCGAAGGTGGTGGGACACGAAATAAGTAGCAGTTCGGGAAGGACACGAGGGCTCAACGAGGGTGGAGGATGCGCCCTACCCCCTGCGCGCGCCCCCTATCTCGTGGGCACCTCGTGCGCTTTCCGGACTCCGTTTTCTTACAAGACACACATTTTAGTCGGTAAAAATTCATTATATAATCTCCCGGAAGTTTTGACTCCCGTATCACACAAAAATCTCCTGTCTTTGTTTCGAGCTGTTTTCTGTCAGGGTTGTCAAGGCCAGGCACTATGTCGTCTCCCTCCTCCTCCAACCATGAGGGCAATGATGCTTGGATAGTGAAGATAGAGCTGAAGAGAGAAGAACCCATGGAGATCAACAAGGATGAAGGGATCAAGAAGGCCATGGAGGACCAAGTTCTGGCAACAGAAGACACCCTTCAACTTGATCACAATCTTCTTACCCCAACAGAGATTGAAGCTTTCAAGATGATTGAGTTAGCTCATATACAAAATAAGTATGTCACACGTGAAAATATTTTGTTGAAGGAGCATATCATCGTACTCAAGGGCATTATCCGCAAGTTAGAAGACCTCCTACGCTCGATGTGCGACTATCCATCATCAACAACTCCACCTTCTTCACCAACAAAGGAGACATAATCACATGGGTATGGGCACTCATCTTGGCAACTGCCAAGCTTGGGGGAGTAGCCCGATATCGTATCACCATCACTTTTATCTTTACCATTTTTCTTAGTTCGATCCTTTTGGTAATATCTTGATCTGGTAGAATAAAAGTTCTTAGTATGATCTAGTTGTGAGTTTTGCTTTATGATCCTTATATGTAATAGAGTCCGTGAGCTATATATAATAAAGATTAGTGTTGAGTCAAGTGCTTGATTATTTTGACATGATCTTAAGTGAATAAAAGAAAGGAGAAAGAAATAAAAAGAAACAAAGAGATCATATGGATCTCATGGAGAGTAATGAGCTCACATAGAAAGAGTATGATGAATAAAAGTTGTTGAGAGTTGACAAACATAGTTTTGGTCATCGTTGCAATTAATAGGAAGTAATAAAGAAAGAGAGGTCTTCACATATAGATATACTATCTTGGACATCTTTTATGATTGTGAGCACTCATTAAAATATGACATTCTAAAGAGTTTACGTTGGGCAAGGAAGAGAACGTAATGGGTTATGTTTTCTTACATCTGTAATAAATTATATTGTCATGGATCATCCAACATGGTTGAGCTTGCCTTTCCCTCTCATGCTAGCCGAATTCATAGCACCAAGTACAGATACTACTTGTGCTTCCAAATACCCTTAAACCAGTTTTGCCATGAGAGTCCACCATACCTACCTATGGATTGAGTAAGATCCTCCAAGTAAGTTGTCATCGGTGCAAAGCAAAAAAAATTGCTCTCTAAATATGTATGACTTATTAGTGTGGGAGAAAATAAACTTTATACGATCGTGTGATATGGAAAAAATAAAAGCGACAGACTGCATAATAAAGGTCCATATCACAAGTGGCAATATAAAGTGACATTCTTTCGCATTAAGATTTTGTGTATCCAACCATAAAAGCGCATGACAACCTCTGCTTCCCTCTGCGAAGAGCATATCTTTTACTTTTATCTCCTACCTTGCATAAGAGTCATGGTGATCTTCACCCTTCCTTTTTACATTTTATCCTTTGGCAAGCACAGTATGTTGGAAAGATCCGGGTATATATGGCTAATTGGATGTGAGTTTTCATGAACTATTATTGTTGACATTACCCTTGAGATAAAACATTGGGAGGCAAAACTAT
This sequence comes from Triticum dicoccoides, assembly GCF_002162155.2. NCBI lineage: Eukaryota > Viridiplantae > Streptophyta > Magnoliopsida > Poales > Poaceae > Triticum > Triticum dicoccoides. Next base: position 153,042,614 of record NC_041388.1, read on the forward strand.
AAGCCCCTATCTTTCTTTGTGTCCGATTAAAACTCCATACCCATAAGTATTGCGTGAGTGTCAGCAATTGTGAAAGACTATATGATAGTTGAGTATGTGGACTTGCTGAAAAGCTCTTATATATTGACTCTTTCCTATGTTATGATAAATTGCAATTTCTCCAATGACTGAGATTATAGTTTGTTAGTTTTCAATGAAGTTTATGATTCATACTTGAAATTGTGATTTAGTTATTACTCTAGCATAAGAGATCATATGACAAGAATTATATAAGTTGTTGATCTAAGAATGACCATGATGCCCTCATGTCCGTATTTTTTTTATCGACACCTCTATCTCTAAACATGTGGACATATTTTTCGATTTCGGCTTTCGCTTGAGGACAAGTGAGGTCTAAGCTTGGGGGAGTTGATACGTCCATTTTGCATCATGCTTTTATATCGATATTTATTGCATTATGGGCTGTTATTACACATTATGTCACAATACTTATGCCTATTCTCTCTTATTTTACAAGGTTTACATAAAGAGGGAGAATGCCGGCAGCTGGGATTCTGGGCTGGAAAAGGAGCAAATATTAGAGACCTATTCTGCACAGCTCCAAAAGTCCTGAAACTTCACAGAAGACGTTTTCAGAATATATAAAAAGTATCGAGCGCAAGAAGTTCACCATGGGGGCCACACCCTGCCCACGAGGGTGGGGGGCGCCCTACCCCGCTGGGCGCGCCCCATACCTCGTGGGGCCCCTGGTGGCCCTCTGATGAGCATCTTTTGCTATATGAGGTATTTCGATGAGAAAAAAAATAAGAAGCTATCTTCTCAGACGAAACTCCGCCGCCACGAGGCAGAACCTTGGTGGAACCAATCTAGGGCTCTGGCGGAGCTATTCTGCCAGGGAAACTTCCCTCCGGGATGGGGAAATCATCGCCGTCGTCATCACTAACGCTCCTCTCATCGGGAGAGGGCAATCTTCATCAACATCTTCACCAGCACCATCTCCTCTCAAAACCCTAGTTCATCTCTTGTATCCAATTCTTGTCTCCAAGTCCGGGATTGGTACCTGTGGGTTGCTAGTAGTGTTAATTACTCCTTGTAGTTGATGCTAGTTGGTTTATTTGGTGGAAGATCATATGTTCAGATCCTCTATGCATATTAATACCCCTCTGATTATGAACATGAATATGCTTTGTGAGTAGTTACGTTTGTTCCTGAGGACATGGGAGAAGTCTTGCTATTAGTAGTCATGTGAATTTGGTCTTCATTCGATATTTTGATGAGATGTATGTTGTCTCTCCTCTAGTGGGGTTATGTGAACATCGACTACATAACACTTCACCATTATTTGGGCCTAGAGGAAGGCATTGGGAAGTAATAAGTAGATGATGGGTTGCTAGAGTGACAGAAGCTTAAACCCTAGTTTATGCGTTGCTTCGTAAGGGGCTGATTTGGATCCATATGTTTCATGCTATGGTTAGGTTTACCTTAATACTTTTGTTGTAGTTGCGGATGCTTGCAATAGAGGTTAATCATAAGTGGGATGCTTGTCCAAGTAAGGACAGTACCCAAGCACCGGTCTACCCACATATCAGATTATCAAAGTACCGAACGCGAATCATATGAGCGTGATGAAAACTAGCTTGACGATATTCCCTTGTGTCCTCGGGAGCGCTTTTCTCTATATAAGAGTTTGTCCAGGCTTGTCCTTTGCTACAAAAAGGATTGGGCCACCTTGCTGCACTTTATTTACTTTTGTTACTTGTTGCTCGTTACAAATTATCCTATCACAAAACTATATGTTACCACTTATTTCAGTACTTGCAGAGAATACCTTGCTGGAAACCGCTTATCATTTCCTTCTGCTCCTCGTTGGGTTCGACACTCTTACTTATGAAAAGGACTACGATAGATCCCCTATTCTTGTGGGTCATCAGCACCTACGATGGTGGTGTGGGGGAATTGCGGTCATCAACTAGAGAGCTATGTTGACTATCTTCATTTAGCCTTGCTGTTTCTTGAGAATCATGTGGGGAGGATGACACTGCACTCTTTAAACGAGTATGGCATCTCACAGTAACCCACTTGGGTGACTGTCTCATCATAAGTGATTGACGAGGGATCCAAAAGAGCATTAGTTTGATGTACGAACATGGTTAACAGACATATGTAGTATGTATGAAAAACAGGAAGGCATGTCATTATCAAAGGTATAATGTGTAAAGTAAGCAGATGCAATTTAACCAAATTAGAAGCAATACAAGCTAGACACCATATGCAACATGCAACCACATTTGACAACGCGAAGTTAAAGCAAGCACCTGGGATGGTTGTGTGTGGCAATTGATATCATCAATTGTAGAGCTACGTTTACTGTCTCCTATTACTGACACTGCATCCTTTAGAGCGCTGAAAAGCTTAGTGCTTATCTTCGAATTACACTGGAGTGACTTCTGTCTTTTCTTTTTAGCATTCATCAACACTGCGTCAGAGTCTGAAATACCCATGCATAAAAAAACAATAGTGTGAGTATGGCTGAAGTGTGTGCACAATTAGTATAGTGTAAAGGTAGCAGATAGCAGGTCAGTGAGAAATAAATGAAGGGAGACATATGATAGCTCTACAACATGCATGGCACACTAAATTACTACATGATTATATGAAAATAACATCCGACTGAAAACAAATAGGCCAGTTCATTTTTTTTGCACCGTCCGATGTAAAAAGAATGGGCAGATCACCTTCATCTACCTCCAGCCAGTCAGTGTTGACGATCTTCCTCGAAACGGCAGCGACCACCGGCCTAGTACCCTGCCTGCGCCCTCCCCTCGACCTCACCGCACCACCGTTCTTGGCACCGCCCCCCGGCCATCCATTCAAGCCCCGCCGACCTCCAGATCAGGCGCAAGCAGCTCCTGCACCCCACACCCCTATGATAGACACCGATGCGCCATTTCCCCGGCGAACAGGCGGACTAGGTGCTCCGCGCGCCTAAGCGGGTGCTGCTTCTTTTAATTGCGGTTCGACTGACCCTGAATTGAAATCCAGACGGGCTACTGACCTCTAGCAAAGTTGAAATAGTAAAGGGAGGAAACCTTGTGCATTTAGTATCACAAAGAAGATGTAGTAAGAAGCGCTCAACTAGTTTCTTTCGTGGGATGAATACAGTGTGAGTAGAGACATAAGGTTTGCACAAATAAGGGAAGAGGAGTACCTCTGTCTGCTGGCAGTGCTGTGTCCTCCTTCTGTTTTTCCAACGATCTTCTTGTGGTTCGCTTGAAATGAGACGTTGTGGAGGATGGTGCAGCCTTGGACGAACCCATGGCCAAGTTGTTGAGTGTGGTGCGGTGGCCGTCTGTCGGCGGCGGGGAAGTAGCTCCGAGGTGGAGAACGATGGCGTAGCATGAACAACTCCGGTGCGGTGAACGGTTGTGAGAGCGGTAGTAGTGAGGCGCAGGACGGTGTGATCAGAGTAGTTCTAGTACGGCGCACGTCGGCGTCGGCGTCGTGGAGGCAACTCTACCTCGGCTTCAGCTGCTAAGTCCTTGAGGGTGTTGCGGTTGCGGTTGTGTTGGACGACGACGTCAGGGTACCGGCTCCGGCGTGATGGAGGAGGGCGGCGGTGGATTGGGCGCTATGGGGTGGAGGTCGGAGGAGGCTGGGGTTTCGTGGCTGTTGGAGAGGGCATTTTGGCGCCCATGGAGTATGAATGGGGAAACGGAGGGAGGCAGGGAACTTAAGGGGGAACAATGTTTCGGTTTGGGACGCGCTTGTTTGAAATTTGGGGAAAGTTACAAACTTTGCCCCCATCTAAAATTTCGGACATATTGCGGGTTGGGGGTAGGACAGTAATCTCAGGTGTCCCAAATGTGGGAGGGATTGATTTTGGCCGAGCGCATGGGTGTTTAGGTGCCCAGGGCGTATGAATGCCTCTCGGAGGCAGTTGAGACTGGCGTCTTGGTGAAGTTTCAAACCTACTCCGGTTTAGACCTTTGGACATCGGGCCGATAGGCTACACGGGCCAGAGTCAGGACGGTAATTTCCTACCACCAAACATTAGTCTCGCGTGGTTTTGGGTGACCAGAGGCCTATTTGGCGCTTCATTCAATATTTGGGAGAAGAAGCATTAACGTTTTCGATTCTCTTGAATTGAACATTCAGGATTTGTCAAACTTCACAAATCTTTACTCTTGAAAATCCTAAAGCTACGATTATTTTGGAATGGAGGTGGTACATTTGAATATACATTGTACACGAGTATATATTAAAAAATATGCAACTTACCTCAGTTCATGCATGGTTCCAAATATAATCTCCTTGGTTGCAAAAAAAAAGTTAGACATGCGTATGAATATATATAGCATGTTCAAACGCACAACAAAGATTGATGCCCCCTTTAACATCTGATTTACAAATGCCATTATCTCGGGTTCAAATAGATGAATGCACTTCCTATGAATTCGAATCTTCAAAACCCTCTTTATGTTAAATTCGACATGTATTCTATTTCGTAGCTAGCAGTTTGGAATGTATCCATGCAAGTGACAAATGTATAAAGTGCTTCACACTAACAACATGGAGTGCACTAATTAATGTTTATATATGAATTGCAAAAGCATCCATTGCCTGTATTTCAAACTGCTCTCACTCTATGGATCGATAATATGAAATAAACACATGCACATGCTAGAATTCAATAGAGTATGGGTGTCTGATAGACCAATTTTCGTCCATACGCAATTTGCAAAATTCATGATCTCATCTAAAAATAATAATTCCCTTTATATTTTAATTTAATGCGTAGAACCGCCTTTTACACGTAGATGCACTATGCCTCGGCCCGTTCTCACAAACGCGCTATATATCTCTCTATCTACCGCATAAGTGCACACACTTTATATGCATCGGCATTTCTCTTTCACACATGCTCACAATCTCTCTCGGGGTGTCGGGGAGTCTCACGCACATGCTCTCTTTGTATCTCTCTCTCTCTCTCTCTCTCTCTCTCTCTTTCTGACTACTATGTACCACTTTTTTCACTAATATCAGCTGGAAAACACTATTTCTCTCACATGCATATATACACACGCACAGTCTCTACTAGCCCTCTATACGCACACACACACACACACAGATATATATATATATATATATATATATATATATATATATATATATATATATGCCTACATGTCTCCCGCACGCTCGCACACATTACCCCCCAGACACACCTCTCTCTTAGTAGTTGGCAGATATGATTCCATCATATCATTCGGTAGGATATCCTTGACTATTAGGCTGGATGGTAATATGAGGCAAAGTTTTACCCTAGTTCGGACCCTTGCAGTTGAGGAAAAAGCCTACTCCCGGTACTGTATATTAGTGATAGGGGTGTGTACAAAGTACAAGTGAACACCAGGCATTGTGCGTGTGTGTATACTATCGACGAACTAGCCCCCAAGCTTCTATAACATACTGGGGCCTAGGGTTACAAATCATATATAGTCGACTTATCACTAGTGGGGATAGAGTCCTCCGCGACTCTGGTAGCTAGCTTCATGTTGTACGCCGAGTCCTCCACATGGGTCTTCATATAACGCGTCTCGGTCCAACCTATGTGGCATCGGATGGAACCAACCCATGAGTCCTCATGTTGACCCACCACAACTAGAAATGATGTGCCCACGACACCACACACGCAATCGGCCACTAAGAAAATAACACTACTAGCGAAAAGGCTAGCAGCAGCGCGAGTTTTAGGTATATCAGTAGCGTGGGGACCGGCGCTACTAATAAGGCGCTACATCTAACCCGTAGTAGTAGCGCGTGCACACCCGCGCTACTGCTATACAAGTGTAGCAGCAGCGCGCTTCGTGGAAGCTTGCTACTACTAATATCTCTAGCATGCTTTTCCTGGACGCACTACTGGTACTGTGGCGCTGCTGCTAACTTTTCTCCACTCGCTACTGCTAATTTTAGTAGTTTTTGTTTTTTCCCTCCATATTTGTTTTGTATTTGAACAGGCTTTATACAACAATATGTAGCAGATACAAATGTCATCATGATACACATACAAATGGCTGCGAGACCATAAATGTAATCATAGCATATACATACAAATAGTCTCATCATAATCGTCATCCAACACAAAGTGGTATCTCGTCATCATCTTGAAAATAGCGATACATGCAAGTCTCAAATACTTGCAACTACAACGTCATCCATATAAACAATGGCATATGCGAGAAGAGCTATCACTATGAGTGAGAGCAGAACTATGCAGTACATGAGGCAGCGGTTACGAGTCCACTCTTGCGCTAGCGTGAACCTCAAGTAACTAGCTTCGGCTTCTTGTCAGGTTTTGAAGCCTTTATGGCTGGCGCCCGAGACCCCACTCACTTGCGCCTGACACTCAGGCCACTCGTTGTACACCCCCGGAACCTTCCCTTTGTACACGACATAGCACCGCCATCTCGCCATCAAGAAACTAGGTACCAGTTAGAGATGCATGTTCATTAAGAGGATGTACAATCATATGCAACAATATATATATATTAGAGCAACACGAAAAAGAAAGGGTTACTTAGCAACTAGATGCAACATACACTACGCAAACTAATTAACTAGAGGTACGCATGTCATCGTACCCAAACAAACAAAGTAGCGTTACGCAAGCTCGGCAGGGACGTGGACATCACAAAGTTTCATCGCTACAGAAAGTATACAAGTTCAACTGACACATATCATCATCATCATCATCGGCATCGTAAATCACTATAAGTTCCATCCTTCCATATCATCGAGGATGAAGCTAGCTTGTTGAACGGCGTGAGGTCTTGACGTTGCATGCCTATGCGAGTTCGGACGTCAGCTCACGATATAGGGCCGTGGTGGAACATTCCCTTCTCGTCGACGACTTTTCTTTCATGATGATCATCGCAGTGTCCCTTTGGATGTGAAAGAAGGCATCGTAAATCACTATAAGTTCCATCCTTCCATATCACTTACTCGTCGTAAGAAACCTGCAACATAAGACGTTGCAGCCCGAAACGGGTCAGTACATTGAATGTACTGGCAAATTCACACCATAGAGAATGATGAACAATGGCTATCACTATATGCATATTTGGCTGGTGGAAAAGCTCTATGGTTATAAGGTTTTTGCGTAAAGCCAATTTTTCCCTACTGCAAAGGAATAAATTTATTTAACTACCATGGTGGTTGTGAAACATTGAGAATGGTTGACAGCATTCTCAATCCCAATTAAAAATAATTAAAACCCAACAACATTAATTAGAAGTAACATGTTGAGATTCACATGATATTCAAGTACTAGATACTCAAGTTGTCCATAACCGGGGACATGGCTAATCATGATTAGTTTGTACACTCTGCAGAGGTTTGCGCACTTTTCCCACATGACTCGATCGCCTCCGTTTGTTTTCTCGCACTACATGGTGTTTGAGAAACGGATGACCGAGACATAGTCTTTCAGAAGCGCTAGCACCTTACTTGTGGGGTAGACCTACCACCTACAACCCCTACATCTGCTAGTCCACCCTGTAAGAGTTCGCACAACTTAGTCAACTATGCCAGAGCCCATAGTAGCATGTGGCTGCACACGGAAGTTTCTAGCATGAAAGATCTTATGATCCCTTTGAGCCTGGGTGGCAGTCCAAAATAAAACAGGCAAGTCCTGATAGACATCAGGTGCCTCAATCCACCCAGATGTGTGTTTAAGTTGCCACCTTAGATAAACCATTAAAATTATCAACTCACATCTGTCATGGATATCACTCACCCAATCCACGTCTACTAGCATAGCATGGCATAAGAAGCAAACGTAGAAGTAACTCCCAAAGGTTTCATAGTAATACAGGTGATAGGTACTACCTCATCTACTTCCCATCCCACAATTTAATTAGATCCTAATCATGCAATGTGAGAGGATTGATCTAATGCAATAAAACAGGGTTTTAGAAAAGGTATGATCAAAGTGTGAACTTGCCTGCAATGTTGATAAAGATGATTCGTACTTAAAACTCTTGATAGATCCACTCGTCACACTCCGGTCAATCTATCGTAAGCAAACAATAGTAACCACACAATAAGTACTCATCTAATGCACAAGTAAAACTCGAACAAGAGAACGAACTAGATAGTTCAACTTAAGAACTCCGGTTGCAAAGAAAGAACGAACCGAACAAAGAAACGGAAAACAAAAGGCGGAAGAAAACAACTCAGTTCTAGCAAGTTGAATCTAGGTCAAATTTTACCGGGGCAAAAACTTGTTTAAGTTGATGAGAAGGAACGGCGGTTTCGAAACGAAACTCCAGGTGCTTGAATCACCTAATTCTGATAAACGGGCGAGAAGAAAGACTAGAACGAAGATCGGATCTGAGATCGCGATCGCGTAATAAATCCGACGAAAAGAAAGAGACGAACGGTTAAACGAACGGGCGTCGTTAACCGGGAATAATCGGTGATCACGTTCGTTGAGACGAATGGTCCGAAAGAAGAACAAAAACCGATCTAGGGTTTTCGGAAAAGAAACCGAAAAAGAAAACGGAAAACCGATCTAGGGTTTCGGAAAAGAAACCGAAAAAGAAAACGGAAAACCGATCTAGGGTTTCGGAAAAGAAACCGAAATGAAGAATCAAAGAGAAAAACCGGAAAAGAAAACTGGAACGGTTTCTTTTAAAAGAACCGAACCGCGGGGAAGAAAAAGAGAGGCGCGGGGCTACCTCCGGCGAGGCGGGGCGAACGGTGGCGACGGCGGCGTGCTAGGGCGGCGGCGGTGGCGCTATAGGGGCGGC
>NC_041388.1:153051807-153059968 GCF_002162155.2 Triticum dicoccoides
CTTGGGTATTTATATTGGGGAGGGGTGAGGAGACTTGGGGTAGGGGACAAGAAATAGACTAGGATTGGGAAAAAGAAAACGAAACAAGGGAAGAGATAGCCTAGAATCCTAACAGGATTCGGCTAAGAGCAAGAGGCGAGGCGGCGGCCTGGCTGCGCTCCTGCGCCTGGCGCGCGCAGGGAGCTGGGGGCGGCGGCTGGCCTGGGCCTTGGCCCGGCTGGCCTGCTGGAGTTTTTTTTTAAACGGTTACGCGCGCAGAAAAACAAAGAAAAGAAAATCTAAACGAGCTCCAAAAATTCTAAAGTAAATTTTCCCCGACTCCTAAAAATGAGCCGAACAAAATGAACTTTTCTACGGACCTAAAATGCAATTTTCGAAAACACGCATTTTTCCCTATCCAAATAAAAAGCAAATAAACTCCGGCAAACAAAATTTGATCTATTTATTAAATCTTCATTTTTCCTCAATTTTGGGAAAGTCATATTATTCCCTCTCTTATATTTTTGATATCGAAAAAATTATTGAAGATGAAATAAATAAATCAAATGATCCTCTTTTCAAATTCGAGAAAACTCTCAAATATGAAAATAACGAAATCTCCAACTCTCTCCGAAGGTCCTTGAGTTGCGTGAAATTTCTAGGATCGACCAAAATGCAAGAAAAATAAGATATGCATGATGATCTAATGTATAACATTCCAAATTGAAAATTTGGGATGTTACAAACCTACCACCCTAAAAAGGAATCTCGTCCTCGAGATTCGGAGAGGCTAGCAAGAAAAGGTTAGGGTTTGGGGGTCTCCTCAAAATCCATCGATTGTCACAGGGGTCTGGGGTGCTACCACCCTTAGAAACATTGTTACTGTTCCATCAAAACTCATATACTCCATCCTTATTTTTGACAGTGTCGGTCTTCTCAGATCCTCGAGAAAATTCCTTCTCTGAACTCTTCTGGTAGTGGCATAACCTTTACCACAATTATTCTATCCTTTTATTTTGGTAAGGTTATTCCGCGACTGGGTCTTTGTAGATGACGGGTCTGGCGCCAAAACTAAACAACTATCGATATCTCATGGTGGTCAACCATTTATGGTTTCTCCTGCAGGAAATGGGTCTGGGTTGATCCTCACCGTATAACCGACGGTTGGCAAAAAGCTGCCGTGTACAAGGGAAAAATTCTTATACCATTCTAAGGCTTAAACAAGGTTTTGATCGTCGTCTCTCCACTATAGGTAAGTCACTCAGATTTACCATTCCATATAGCAAGGCGAACAATAAGAGTAAGTCGGTATGGTGATCAATCCATCCCGCACCCAAATCATTACCTTGTATACGGTTTAGCGAATCTCGCATTGTAACACTAGGTCATCCTCGCAAGCATTGCAGAATTTCTCTTGTCGACGAACCAAGTTCGGATAAATCCATAGATTCTGCAAGCCAAACATCCATCTATCATTCCTTCACAACTCTCAGGTTTTGCGTTACTCCTATAAGATCGTCTACCGATAAGGGCATATCCTCTTCCAGGGTTTTTCCTTCAGCAAGAATGTGCTTGCTTCTTGGCAGGTCCCGGGGCTTGCGGGTTATGGCACATCTCATCACTTGCAAACCTTGAACTCTTCATCGGGGCAGCGGATCTCTAATCCAACATCCAACTTCCTAGTATTCTTAAATCCATCCAATTGCACTGTCTTCCTTCTATTGGCACCAAACTAGGACATGTTTACTTAGACTCATCATGGAGTTTCCATTGATCCATATTTTCCAACCTCATACCTCCTTTATGTCCAATAGTAAGTCATCTGTTCATCCTCGTGGAATATCCCTCATACCGAGATAAAAACTTATACTCATGAAGTCCATATTCTACTTCGTGGAACATCATTATCCTTTCCGCGGTAAAGCGTCTTTACAGGAGAATATTGGCCATCTCTGCATGGCACTTCTTCAACTGGGAACCGTGAAACACATCCTGAACTCCTGACAGTCCTTCGGGTGACTCCAACTTGTTGGCCACTTCTCCCATACGCTCCAAAACTCGGTATGGTCCTACAAATCTCGGGGCAAATTTTCCCTTAACTCCAATCCATTTAACTCCTCGCACAGGGGACACACGAAGACATGCTCTCTCTCCAATTTCATAAACTACCTCCTTGAGTTTTTAAGTCTGCATAACTCTTCTACCAGGACTAAGCTACTTTCAGTCTATCTCGAATCAACTTAACACTCTCTTCCGACTCCTTTGATCACTTTAGGTCCAAACAACTGTCGGTCTCCAACTTCATCCCACATACTCTTGGGGTATCACACATATCGAGACAAAACTCGTATTCATTTTGTCTGAAATCCATTACAGGGTACTACCACCCTTAAAATGCACAAATCTTCCATAGACCATATTTCTCTTATCCTCAAAAATGGCCAAAATCCTTCTTCATAGAGTAACAACTCATAAAATCCATATCAGTACCAACGATGCTACTTTATTAATTCTCAAATTATTACAATCTCCTGTTTTTCCATTACATGCCTCAACTCAACACCTCAATATAAAGGAAAATGTCCTCACTACTACGACTATATTTCTTCTGGTACAAACTCAACTACTTATCACAAGTCTCCTTCTCCTTCGAACAATCTCTGGCAAAGTGCCCTGCTTTATTACATCTGACAAGTTTCGAGGTTTTCTTGTGATTATATAGCCTCCTTGGGTTCTTGGCTTCCTTTTTGGGCAACTGTGGAGGTAGTGCCCTGACTCCTTGCACCCATAACAGGTGACATGACTCAGATCCTTCCTGGAATCCAATCTATTTCTCTTTCTAGACTTTTCCATTCCAATCATGGCTTCTATTTCTTGTGGGTCATATTCTACTTCCTCCATCGGGAATTCTACTAGATCCCCATTCATACAATTCTGGGAGAGGTGTCCTTCTTCTCCACATGAATAGCAAGACTTGGTGTAGGGTTTAATTGGCTCTTCTTTGGGTGTGTCCTCCACATCTTCCTTCATCACAGGTTCTTCTAAACTTTCCATAAGGGCTCCTCTCGTTGCTTCTTTCTTCTGCTGGATGGTTCTTTGTACCATGGGGTTAATGTGACACTGAGCAGGGTAGTGGGTAGTCCCTTCACACAAGAAACAAGTGATCTGCCTAGTTGGGCATTCTTCAGCTGGGTGACTTCCTTCACAATTAGGGCATTCATCCTTGTGTTCTTTATGGTTGTGTCCGATTTCTCCACAAAGCTTGCATGCACAAGTTTTCTTCATATACTTTCCATAAGGCTTCAACTTCTGGGACACAAACTGAGACTTTAGCAAAGTCAACTTAAATTCTTTCCAAGTGGTTACTCCTTGCCATCCATTGATGGTTTGGTACATCTTGCACCAAGTAGCAGCACCTCTTTCAAAGCATTGAAGAGCATGCTGGGCCATATCCTTTCCGACTATAGGGTTGTTCTCCATATGATCCTCCATGTTCTGAATCCATTGGTCCGTCTCCAATTGACTCATCAATCCAAAAAATATAAGCTCATCTTCATTCATCCTCTATTGGGTCCATGTGGGTTTGGGGTAAGATAAGAGAGATCAAGAGAGAGGAATGCACACAATGCAAACAACAGTTTTGAAAAGACAGATTTTATTGTGGCTGTCGGAAAACATCAAACAAATGATAGCTCACAATCGTCGCATCTAACGTAGGTATAAAACAGGGGTTTGGTCTTCTAAGGGTCAATAAATCTTCAACGTCACCACACTCTTCCAGTTTTGCTCATGCCTCCAACGGCTTCTTCCGATCATGCTTGTCTTCTCAAGTTCTTTTGCCAGATCAACTCGGTTGACGCGAAGTCTCTCGTGACATCTTTGAATATTCTAGAATTGCATTCCAAACTTCTAGGTTTCAACATCCTTGGCATGAGCTATGGTCATACTGTCCTTCAGTTCCTGACAATTCTCCGGTATCTCGAGGTTGTAGCTCCTCCAGCTTGTCTACTTTCATCTTCAGGATCCTGAGTTCCTCATGAAATACTTCCTTGTATAATACGACTTCCTGGAGCTCCATTTTAACTTCTTGATGTACTACTCCAGACCCTGGTGATATTCCGGCTAGGGCTAAAACTTCATCTTTATGCTAGGTGCTCCATCAGCCTTCTTCCATCAAACCCATTCTGAAGACTTGCATCCTTAACTCAGCATGGTGACAATAGCATTAGCGGGTGATGACATCACGAATAACTGTGTTTTTTTGCTCTTGTCATTTCCATGAGCTATCTCTCCACAGTTGATATCTCCTTCCTTAGGGTTTCTTTGACAAAACTTCGAGTTCTCATACTCCTTGTTTCAGTCTTTCTCCGATACACCTTGATCTCGGGTATTGACAACTTCCATAATCCGCCAAGTTCCATAAGGGTAGCATTCCTAGGTCATACAAATCTGGGGATTCTTCAGAGCCTCCAATTCTCCTAGTCTTCAGAGTCTTCATAATTGTAGTTTCCAATATCATATTGTATGGTAAAATCCTCTTCATTCCGAATGGTCTTACTTGTCTGATATCCTATACTTCTTGGAGTGGTCTCATCAGTGGAATCTTCAAGTGGTCAAAAAGGGGAAAGGGATATGGTCTCACTAAAGGGAATTTTTTTGAATAAGCTCAAAAGAGAAGAGAGGTAAAAGATCTTTTTGAAAGGGAAGGTTGTAGAGAAAAATCTTTGCTATGGGCTTGCCAGTTTCTAGGGTCACGTCCTATAGTCAACATGTGCTCTGATACCATCTTGTAGCGACCCGACCCGAATGGATCAAGTCTCTGTGCTTAGGTGTCATCCCTGGATCGGTATGCTGACACACATAGTACTCAAAGGATTTATAACAGAGGTAAATCACATGTATAAAGTAACGTAAATACTATTACCTCAATCCAAAATAGCGGAAGCAACAAGGTTGTGGATTCCCATCAACACCAACGGCAAAGTTGAGTGTAGAAATCGTAACCCTAACGTATCACTTACTCGTCGTAAGAAACCTACAACATAAGACGTTGCAGCCCGAAACGGGTCAGTACATTGAATGTACTGGCAAATTCACACCATAGAGAATGATGAACAATGGCTATCACTATATGCATATTTGGCTGGTGGAAAAGCTCTATGGTTATAAGATTTTTGCATAAAGCCAATTTTTCCCTACTGCAAAGGAATAAATTTATTTAACTACCATGGTGGTTGTGAAACATTGAGAATGGTTGACAGCATTCTCAATCCCAATTAAAAATAATTAAAACCCAACAAAATTAATTAGAAGTAACATGTTGAGATTCACATGATATTCAAGTACTAGACACTCAAGTTGTCCATAACCGGGGACACGGCTAATCATGATTAGTTTGTACACTCTACAGAGGTTTGCGCACTTTTCCCACATGACTCGATCGCCTCCGTTTGTTTTCTCGCACTACATGGTGTTTGAGAAACGGATGACCGAGACATAGTCTTTCAGAAGCGCTAGCACCTTACTTGTGGGGTAGACCGTACCACCTACAACCCCTACATCTGCTAGTCCACCCCGTAAGAGTTCGCACAACTTAGTCAACTATGCCAGAGCCCATAGTAGCATGTGGCTGCACACGGAAGTTTCTAGCATGAAAGATCTTATGATCCCTTTGAGCCTGGGTGGCGGTCCAATATAAAACAGGCAAGTCCTGATAGACATCAGGTGCCTCAATCCACCCAGATGTGTGTTTAAGTTGCCACCTTAGATAAACCATTAAAATTATCAACTCACATCTGTCATGGATATCACTCACCCAATCCACGTCTACTAGCATAGCATGGCATAAGAAGCAAATGTAGAAGTAACTCCCAAAGGTTTCATAGTAATACAGGTGATAGGTACTACCTCATCTACTTCCCATCCCACAATTTAATTAGATCCTAATCATGCAATGTGAGAGGATTGATCTAATGCAATAAAACAGGGTTGTAGAAAAGGTATGATCAAAGTGTGAACTTGCCTGCAATGTTGATGAAGATGATTCGTACTTAAAACTCTTGATAGATCTACTCGTCACACTCCGGTCAATCTATCGTAAGCAAACAATAGTAAACACACAATAAGTACTCATCTAATGCACAAGTAAAACTCGAACAAGAGAACGAACCAGATAGTTCAACTTAAGAACTCTGGTTGCAAAGAAAGAACGAACCGAACAAAGAAACGGAAAACAAACGGCGGAAGAAAACAACTCGGTTCTAGCAAGTTGAATGTAGGTCAAATTTTACCGGGGCAAAAACTTGTTTAAGTTGATTAGACGGAACGGCGGTTTCAAAACGAAACTCCAGGCGCTTGAATCACCTGATTCCGATAAACGGGCGAGAAGAAAGACTAGAACGAAGATCGGATCTGAGATCGCGATCGCGGAATAAATCCGACGAAAAGAAAGAGACGAACAGTTAAATGAACGGGCGTCGTTAACCGGGAATAATCGGTGATCACGTTCGTTGAGATGAACGGTCCGAAAGAAGAATGAAAACCGATCTAGGGTTTTCGGAAAAGAAACCGAAAAAGAAAACGGAAAACCGATCTAGGGTTTCGGAAAAGAAACCGAAAAAGAAAACGGAAAACCGATCTAGGCTTTCGGAAAAGAAAGCAAAACAAAGAATCAGAGAGAAAAACCAGAAAATAAAACCGGCGGTGGCGCTATAGGGGCGGCGGCGGCGGGTGAGGGGCGCGGGGTGGGGTGAGGCTAAGCCGGCGGCGGCGCGGGTGTGGTGTGTAGGGCGCGGGGTGGGGCGCGGCTTGGAGAGGCGCGGGGTGGTGTGGCTATGGCGGCGGCTATGCGGCGGCTATGCGGCGGCGATGCACAAGGGCGGCGGCGGTGAGGGGCGGCGCGGCTATAGGGAGGAGAGGTGCTTGGGGTTTGAGGTGGGGAGAGGGGGTTTGATTTGATGTTTTGGAGGGGGGGTGCTTGGGTATTTATATTGGGGAGGGGTGAGGAGACTTGGGGTAGGGGACAAGAAATAGACTAGGATTAGGAAAAAGAAAACGAAACAAGGGAAGAGATAGCCTAGAATCCTAAAAGGATTCGGCTAAGAGCAAGAGGCGAGGCAGCGGCCTGGCTGCGCTCCTGCGCCTGGCGCGCGCAGGGAGCTGGGGGCGGCGGCTGGCCTGGGCCTTGGCCCGGCTGGCCTGCTGGAGTTTTTTTTAAACGGTTACGCGCGCAGAAAAACAAAGAAAAGAAAATCTAAACGAGCTCCAAAAATTCTAAAGTAAATTGTCCCCGACTCCTAAAAATGAGCCGAACAAAATGAACTTTTCTACGGACCTAAAATGCAATTTTCGAAAACACGCATTTTTCCCTATCCAAATAAAAAGCAAATAAACTCCGGCAAACAAAATTTGATCTATTTATTAAATCTTCATTTTTCCTCAATTTTGGGAAAGTCATATTATTCCCTCTCTTATATTTTTGATATCGGAAAAATTATTGAAGATGAAATAAATAAATCAAATGATCCTCTTTTCAAATTCGAGAAAACTCTCAAATATGAAAATAACGAAATCTCCAACTCTCTCCGAAGGTCCTTGAGTTGCGTGAAATTTCTAGGATCGACCAAAATGCAAGAAAAATAAGATATGCATGATGATGTAATGTATAACATTCCAAATTGAAAATTTGGGATGTTACACACTCAATATGCCTACTATCTAGCACAAATCATGCCAAAATTCACGGAAAATTTCGGCATGACCTTTGCTAAAAAAATGGATATATCGAGTGCCTGAAATTCACCGAAACAAAAATGAATCAACATTTTGGCATAACATAGGGCACTCAGATCATTTACCCTGCACATAATCATCATTTTCCAAATATGACATGTCCAAAACATCACATATCCAAATGACAAACATGACATGTCCAAAACATCACATGTCCACATATCACACGTCCAGTTCAAATTTGCATATAAATTCAGCCTACCTAAATTTTCTTTAACAAGGGATGTTGATTTGGACAATTGCTTAAATGCTGCGTTTTCTTTTAACTACAATTGCTTAACTCTAAATTTCTGTCCTATTTTAAAACGTACGGTTCATAAAAAACTAGCTAAATTCATAACTAAATAGATAACCTAATTAACCTACTGCCCTAACTAAAACCTAAGTAAAT
>NC_041388.1:153060328-153126587 GCF_002162155.2 Triticum dicoccoides
GAGGGCGAGCGCTGGGGACGGGGCTAGCGCCGGGGTCGGAGCCGACGCCGGGGTCGGGGCCGAGGTCGGGGTCGGGACTAGGGTCGGGGGCGAGCGCAGGGGCGCGGCGAGGGCGAGGCAAGTGCAGGGGCGCAGCAAGGGCGGGGGTGAGCGCAGGGGCGGGATTTGGGGGGAAAAGAGGCGGGATGAAGCAGAGAGAGTGAGGATTTTGAGTTTTGATCATCACTGTCCATATCTTTGGCCTCCGTGTAGAACGTGTATCCGTTGATATCGTATGTCTGATAGGTTAGGAGGTTGGGTGAGGGGCCATGTGCTAAGGCGTATATGAGCAGTCCGTCCTTAGAGCCCTCCTTCGGGGGATTAGCAATAATATGCTCTTTGAACCAATGCAGGAAAGTGGAGTTGTGCTCTCTAGTATCTTCGGTGTCCGTCCTGCATACCCCCCGGTCACGATACTTGATACGTCCATTTTGCATCATGCTTTTATATCGATATTTATTGCATTATGGGCTGTTATTACACATTATGTCACAATACTTATGCCTATTCTCTCTTATTTTACAAGGTTTACATGAAGAGGGAGAATGCCTGCAGCTGGGATTCTAGGCTGGAAAAGGAGCAAGTATTAGAGACTATTCTGCACAGCTCCAAAAGTCGTGAAACTTCATGGAAGACATTTTCAGAATATATAAAAAATACTCAGCGGAAGAGATTCACCAGGGGGCCATACCTTGCCCACGAGGGTGGGGGCGCGCCCTACCCCCCTGGGCGTGCCCCCTGGTGGCCCTCCGGTGGCCATCTTCTGCTATATGAAGTCTTACGATGGAAAAAAATAATAAGCAATCTTCTCGGACGAAACTCCGCCGCCACGAGGCGGAACCTTGGCAGATCCAATCTAGGGCTCCAGCAGAGCTATTCTTCCGGGGAAACTTCCCTCCCGGAGGGGGAAATCATCGCTATCGTCATGACCAACGCTCCTCTCATCAGGAGAGGGCGATCTCCATCAACATCTTCATCAGCACCATCTCCTCTCAAAACCCTAGTTCATCTCTTGTATCCAATTCTTGTCTCCAAGTCCGGGATTGGTGCTAGTAGGTTGCTAGTAGTGTTAATTACTCCTTGTAGTTGATGCTAGTTGGTTTAATTGGTGGAAGATCATATGTTCATATCCTATATGCATATTAATACCCCTCTGATTATGAACATGAATATGCTTTGTGATTAGTTACGTTTGTTCCTTAGTACACGGGAGAAGTCTTTCTATTAGTAGTCATGTGAATTTGGTATTCGTTCGATATTTTGATGAGATGTATGTTATCTCTCCTCTAGTGGTGTTATGTGAATATCGACTACATGACACTTCACCATTATTTGGGCCTAGAGGAAGGCATTGGGAAGTAATAAGTAGATGATGGGTTGCTAGAGTGACAGAATCTTAAACCCTAGTTTATGTGTTGCTTCGTAAGGGGCTGATTTGGATCCATATGTTTCATGCTATGGTTACGTTTACCTTAATACTTTTTGTTGTAGTTGTGGATGCTTGCAATAGAGGTTAATCATAAGTGGGATGCTTGTTCAAGTAAGGACAACACCCAAGCACCGGTCCACCCACATATCAGATTATCAAAGTACCGAACGCGAATCATATGAGCGTAATGAAAACTAGCTTGATGATATTCCCATGTGTCCCCGGGAGCACTTTTCTCTATATAAGAGTTTGTCCAGGCTTGTCGTTTTCTACAAAAAGGATTGGGCCACCTTGCTGCACCTTATTTACTTTTGTTACTTGTTGCTTGTTACAAATTATCCTATCACAAACTATCTGTTACCACTTATTTCAGTACTTGCAGAGAATACCTTGCTGGAAACCGCTTATCATTTCCTTCTGCTCCTCATTGGGTTCGACACTCTTACTTATCAAAAGGACTACGATAGATCCCCTATACTTGTGGGTCATCAAGACTCTTTTTTGGCACCGTTTCCGGGGAGTGAAGCGCCTTTGGTAGGTGGAATTTGGTAAGGAAAAATTTATACAGTGTGCTGAAATTTACTGTCACTTGTTACTATGGAAAGTAATCCTCTGAGGGGTTGTTCGGGGTGTCTTCACCCCAACCAGTAGAGCAAAGAGTTGCTCCTCAACCTACTGAAAATTAAAATGTTTGCTTTGAAATTTCTTCGGGTATGATATAAAAACTGCTAGCTAGTCCCTTTTTAGGAGATGGAACAAAACATCCTGATGAGCATCTAATATATGTGGATGAAGTTTGTGGATTATTTAAGCTTGCAGGTGTACCCGGAGATGTTGTTAAGAAGAAGTTCTTCCCTTTATCTTTGAAGGGAGATGCATCGACATGGTATAGGCTATGTGATGATATGGGGTCTTGGAATTACACACTATTGAAATTGGAATTTCATCAAAAGTTTTATCCTATGCATCTTGTTCATCGTGATCGCAATTATATATATAATTTTTGGCCTCGCGAAGGAGAAAACATCGCTCAAGCTTGGGGGAGGCTTAAATCAATGCTATATTCATGCCCCAATCATGAGAGCTCAAGAGAAATGATTATTCAAATTTTTTATGCTCGGCTTTCTGATAACAATCACACCATTCTTGATACTTCTTGTGCCGGCACTTTTATGATGAAGACTATTGAATTCAAATGGGATTTATTGGAAAGAATTAAACGCAACTCTGAAGATTGGGACCTCGACAAAGCTAAGGAGTCAGGTATGACACCTAGTTTTGATTGTGTTAAATCTTTTGTGGATACCAATATTTTTCGTAAATTTAGCACTAAATATGGACTTGACTCTGGTATAGTAGCTTCTTTCTGTGAATCTTTTGCTACTTATATTGATCTCCCCAAGGAGAAGTTGTTTAAATAGCATCCTCCCATAGAAGTAAAAGTAGCTGCACCTATTAAAGTTGAAGAAAAGACTGTCACTTATAATGATCCTATTGTTCCTACTTCTTATGTGGAGAAACCACCTTTCCCTATTAGGATAAAGGACCATGCTAAAGCTTCAACTGTGGTTCGTAAAAGCAATATTAAACTTATACACCTCATGAGCAAATTAAAGTTGAACCTGATATTGCTATTGTTAAAGATCTCTTGTCTGATAATATTGATGGGCATGTTATTCATTTCCTTGATGAGACTGCTAGAATTGCTAAACCTTGTGCTAAAGATAAAAACAGACCTGTGGTAGGCATGCCTGTTATTTCTATTAAAATAGGAGATCATTGTTATCATGGCTTATGTGATATGGGTGCTAGTGCTAGTGCAATACCTTATTCCTTATACAAATAAATTATGCATGATATTGCACCTGCTGAGATAGAAGATATTGATGTCACAATTAAACTTTCCAATAGAGATACTATTTCACCAATGGGAATTGTTAGAGATGTTGAAGTCTTGTGTGGGAAAACTAAATATCCTGCTGATTTTCTTGTTCTTGGTTCCCCACAAGATAGCTTTTGTCCCATTATATTTGGTAGACCCTTCTTGAACACTGTTAATGCTACCATAGATTGCAAAAGGGATGTTGTTACTATCGGTTTAGATGATATGACTCATGAGTTTAGTTTTTCTAAATTTAGTAGACAACATCGTACCTCCTAGTGATCATGAAATTGTTGGTCTTGCTTCTATTTCCGTACCTCCTAGTGATCCTTTAGAACAATATTTGCTAGACCATGAAAATGATATGTTTATGAATGAAAGAAGGGAAATAGATGAAGTATTCTTTAAACAGGAACCTATTCTGAAAAACAATTTACCTGTTGAAATCCTAGGGGATCCTCCTCCACCCAAGGGTGATCCCGTGTTTCAGCTTAAACCGTTACTTGATAGTCTTAAATATGCTTATCTTGATGAGAAAAAGATATATCCTATTACTATTAGTGCTAACCTTTCAGAGCATGAGGAAGAGAGATTATTGAAAACTCTGAAGAAGCACCGTGCTGCTATTGGGTATACTCTTGATGATCTTAAGGGCATTAGTCCCACTCAATGTCAACATAAAATTAATTTGGAAGAAGATGCTAAACCAGTTCATGATCATCAACGACAGCTGAATCCTAAAATGAAAGAAGTGGTAAGAAAGGAAATACTAAAGCTCCTTGAGGCAGGTATAATCTATCCCGTTGCTGATAGTCAGTGGGTAAGTCCTGTCCATTGTGTCCCTAAGAAGGGAGGTATTACTGTAGTTCCTAATGATAAAGATGAATTGATTCCTCAAAGAATTATTACAGGTTATAGGATGGTAATTGATTTCCGTAAATTAAATAACGCCACTAAAAAGGATCATTACCCCTTACCTTTTATCGATCAAATGCTAGAAAGATTATCCAAACATACACATTTTTGCTTTCTGGACGGTTATTCTGGTTTCTCTCAAATACATGTGTCAGCCAAAGATCAATCAAAGACTACTTTTACATGCCCTTTTGGTACTTTTGCTTGTAGAAGTATGCCTTTTGGTTTATGTAATGCACCTGCTACCATTCAAAGATGCATGATGGCTATATTCTCTGACTTTTGTGAAAAGATTTGTGAGGTTTTCATGGACGATTTCTCCGTCTATGGATCTTCTTTTGATGATTGCTTGAGCAACCTTGATCGAGTTTTGTAGAGATGTGAAGAAACTAATCTTGTCTTGAATTGGGAAAAGTGTCACTTTATGGTTAATGAAGGTATTGTCTTGGGGCACAAAGTTTCTGAAAGAGGTATTGAGGTTGATAAAGCCAAGGTTGATGCTATTGAGAAGATGCCATGTCCCAAGGACATCAAAGGTATAAGAAGTTTCCTTGGTCATGCCGGATTTTATAGGAGGTTCATTAAGGACTTCTCAAAAATTTCTCGGCCACTGACTAATTTATTACAAAAACATATACCATTTGTCTTTGATGATGATTATGTAGAAGCATTTGAAATACTTAAGAAAGCATTGATCTCTGCACCTATTATTCAGCCACCTGATCGGGATTTACCCTTTGAAATTATGTGTGATGCTAGTGATTATGCTGTAGGTGTTGTTCTAGGGCAAAGAGTTGATAAGAAATTAAATGTTATTCAATATGCTAGTAAAACCCTAGACAATGCTCAAACAAATTATGCTACCACTGAAAAAGAATTCTTAGCAGTTGTATTTGCTTGTGATAAGTTCAGACCTTATATTCTTGATTCTAAAGTAACTATTCACACTGATCATGCTGCTATTAAATATCTCATGGAAAAGAAAGATGCTAAACCTAGACTTATTAGATGGGTTCTCTTGCTACAAGAATTTGACTTACATATTGTTGATAGAAAGGGAGCCGAGAACCCCGTTGCAGCCAACTTGTCTAGGTTAGAAAATGTGCTTGATGACCCACTACCAATTGATGATAGCTTTCCTGATGAGCAATTAAATGTCATAAATGCTTCTCATACTGATCCATGGTATGCTGAATATGCTAATTACATTGTTGCTAAGTTTATACCACCTAGTTTCACATACTAGCAAAAGAAAAAGTTTTTCTATGATTTGAGGCATTACTTTTGGGATGATCCACATCTTTATAAAGAAGGAGAAGATGGTGTTATTAGACGTTGTGTACCTGAGCATGAACAGGAACAGATCCTACGCAAGTGTCACTCTGAAGCTTATGGAGGACACCATGCTGGAGATAGAACTGCACATAAGGTATTGCAATCTGGTTTTTATTGGCCTACTCTCTTCAAGGATGCCTGTAAGTTTGTCTTATCTTGTGATGAATGTCAAAGAATTGGTAATATTAGTAGACGTCAAGAAATGCCTATGAACTATTCACTCGTAATTGAACCATTTGATGTTTGGGGCTTTGACTATATGGGACCTTTTCCTTCCTCTAATGGATATACACATATTTTAGTTGCTGTTGATTACGTTACTAAGTGGGTAGAAGCTATTCCAACTAGTAGTGCTGATCATAACACTTCTATTAAAATGCTTAAAGAAGTTATTTTTCTAAGATTTGGAGTCGCTAGATATTTAATGACTGATGGTGGTTCACATTTTATTCATGGTGCTTTCTGTAAAATACTAGCTAAATATGATGTGAACCATAGAATTGCATCTCCTTATCACCCACAGTCTAGTGGTCAAGTAGAATTGAGTAATAGAGAGCTCAAATTAATTTTGCAAAAGACTGTTAATAGATCTAGAAAGAATTGGTCCAAGAAACTTGATGATGCATTATGGGCCTATAGAACTGCATATAAAAATCCTATGGGTATGTCTCCGTATAAAATGGTTGATGGAAAAGCATGTCACTTACCTCTCGAACTAGAACACAAAGCATATTGGGCTATTAAAGAACTCAATTATGATTTTAAACTTGCCGGTGAGAAGAGGTTATTTGATATTAGCTCACTTGATGAATGGAGAACCCAAGCCTATGAAAATGCCAAGTTATTTAAAGAAAAAGTTAAAAGATGGCATGAGAAAAGAATACAAAAGCGTGAGCTTAATGTATGTGATTATGTATTGCTATACAACTCTCGTTTAAGATTTTTTGCAGGAAAACTTCTCTCTAAATGGGAAGGTACTTAAGTTATCAAAGAGGTCTATCGTTCCGGTGCCATAAAAATCAACAACTTCGAAGGCACAAATCCGAAGGTGGTGAACAGTCAAAGAATCAAACATTATATCTCAGGTAATCCCATACATGTTGAAACCAATATTATTGAAACCGTAACCCCAGAGGAATACTTAAGGGACACTTTCTGGAATGTTTCAGACTCCGAAAAGGAATAGGTATGTGGTACGGTAAGTAAAGCGACTCCAAAACGGTTTTTAAGGAAATATTTCTCCATTTTGGAATATTTAGAAAAATAGAAAAATAAGAAGCAGTCCGGGAAGGACACGAGGGCTCCACGAGGGTGGAGGGCGTGCCATACCCCCCTGGGCGCCCCCCTACCTCGTGGGCACCTCGTGTGCTCTCCGGACTCCGTTTTCGTACACGACACGTATTTTATTCGGTAAAAAAATCATTATATAATCTCCCGGAGGTTTTGACTCCCGTATCACGCAAAAATCTGCTGTTTTTGTTTCGAGCTGTTTTCCTGACAGATCCAGGTTGTCATGTCATCTTCAAGTGCCCCCAAGGACAAGTTCTTCGAGAAGGTCATCAACCCCTACCTCGTAGAAGTGCTGCAACATCCTCAAACCATTGAGATGCGTGAGGGGTTGTTGCACATCCACGATGATGAGGTACCAAGGAAGACCGGAAGCACGGAGGCAAGGCTCGAGGCATTGGAGCAAGAAGTTTTCAAGTGTCAGGAGATGATGGAGAGTGGACTCGATTCCAATCACATCATGATCGCGGAGTTCACCAACAATCACAAGCTGGACGTCAAGGACATTGGGGAGGCGATCTTCAAGTTTCATGAGAAAAACAGGCACCTCCAAGCCTAGATCTATGACCTGCAAAATCAAAACTGTGAGTATGAATATAGATTCAAGAGGATGAGTTTGGCTGCAGATTTGAGGTTTCAGGAGACTCGGTCTTCCTTCTATGATGGTGAGCCTATGCCTTGGAAGAAGGACGACAAGCCTACGGCATCAACAAAATCACCACCGTCTCCACCAACAAAGAAGAATTGAGTATCTAGTATGGGCACTCCCCTTGGCAATTGCCAAGCTTGGGGGAGTGCCCCGGTATCATATCACCATCACTTTCATCTTTACTGCTTTTCTTAGTTCAATCCTTTTGGTATTATCTTGATCTAGTTTTGAGTTTTGATTTATAATCCTTCTATGTAATCGAGTCAGTGAGCTATATAATAAAGATTAGTGTTGAGTCAAGGGCTTGATTATTTTGCCATGATCCTAAGGGAATAAAAGAAAAGAGAAAGG
This sequence comes from Triticum dicoccoides, assembly GCF_002162155.2. Classification (NCBI taxonomy): domain Eukaryota; kingdom Viridiplantae; phylum Streptophyta; class Magnoliopsida; order Poales; family Poaceae; genus Triticum; species Triticum dicoccoides. The sequence goes on from NC_041388.1 coordinate 153,068,216, forward strand.
AATAAAAAGAAACAAAGAGATCATGTGAGTCTTATGGAGAGTAATGAGGTCACATAGAAAAAGTATGATGAATAAAAGTTGTTGAGGGTTGACAAACATAGTTTTGGTCATCGTTGCAATTAATAGGAAGTAATAAAGAAAGAGAGGTCTTCATATATAGATATACTATCTTGGAGATCTTTTATGATTGTGAGCACTCATTAAAATATGACATGCTAAAAGAGTTGACGTTGGACCAGGAAGACAACGTAATGGGTTATGTATTCTTATATCTGAGATAAATTATATTATCATGGATCTTCCAACATGGTTGAGCTTGCCTTTCCCACTCGTGCTAGCCAAATTCATCGCACCAAGTAGAGATACTACTTGTGCTTCCAAATACCCTTAAACCAGTTTTGCCATGAGAGCCCACCATACCTACCTATGGATTGAGTAAGATCCTCTAAGTAAATTGTCATCAGTGCAAGCAATAAAAATTGTTCTCTAAATATGTATGACTTATTAGTGTGGGAGAAAATAAACTTTATAGGATCGTGTGATATGGAAGAAATAAAAGCGACAAACTGCATAATAAAGGTCCATATCACAAGTGGCAATATAAAGTGACATTCTTTCGCATTAAGATTTTGTGCATCCAACCATAAAAGCGCATGACAACCTCTGCTTCCCTCTGCGAAGGGCTTATCTTTTACTTTTATCTCCTACATTGCATAAGAGTCATGGTGATCTTCACCCTTCCTTTTTACATTTTATCCTATGGCAAGCATAGTATGTTGGAAAGATCCTGGTATATATGGCTAATTGGATGTGAGTTTTCATGAACTATTACCGTTGACATTACCCTTGAGGTAAAACGTTGGGAGGCAAAACTATAAGCCCCTATCTTTCTCTGTGTTCGATCAAAACTCCATACCCATAAGTATTGCGTGAGTGTCAGCAATTGTGAAAGACTATATGATAGTTGAGTATGTGGACTTGATGAAAAGATCTTATACATTGACTCTTTCCTATGTTATGATAAATTGCAATTGCTCCAATGACTGAGATTATAGTTTGTTAGTTTTCAATGAAGTTTATGATTCATACTTGAAATTGTGATTGAGTTATTACTCTAGCATAAGAAATCATATGACAAGAATTATATAAGTTGCTGTTCTAAGAATGATCATGATGCCCCCTACCTCGTGGGCCCCCTGGTGGCCCTCCGATGGCCATCTTCTGCTATATGAACTCTTTCGATGGAAAAAAAATAAGAAGCCATCTTCTCGGACGAAACTCTGCCGCCACGAGGCAGAACCTTGGTGGAACCAATCTAGGGCTCCGGCAGAGCTGTTTTGCCGGGGAAACTTCCCTCCGGGAGGGGGAAATCATCGCCATCGTCATCACCAATGCTCCTCTCATCGGGAGAGGGAAATCTCCATCAACATCTTCATCAGCACCATCTCCTCTCAAAACCCTAGTTCATATCTTGTATCCAATTCTTGTCTCCAAGTCCGGGATTGGTGCTAGTAGGTTGCTAGTAGTGTTAATTACGCCTTGTAGTTGATGCTAGTTGGTTTAATTGGTGGAAGATCATATGTTCAGATCCTATATGAATATTAATACCCCTCTGATTATGAACATTAATATGCTTTGTGAGTAGTTACGTTTGTTCCTGAGGACATGGGTGAAGTCTTGCTATTAGTAGTCATGTGAATTTGGTATTCGTTCGATATTTTGATGAGATGTATGTTGTCTCTCCTATAGTGGTATTATGTGAACGTCGACTACATGACACTTCACCATTATTTGGGCCTAGAGGAAGGCATTGGGAAGTAATAAGTAGATGATGGGTTGCTAGAGTGATAGAAGCTTACACCCTAGTTTATGTGTTGCTTTGTAAGGGGCTGATTTGGATCCATATGTTTCATGCTATGGTTAGGTTTACCTTAATACTTTTGTTGTAGTTGCGGATGCTTGCAATAGAGGTGAATCATAAGTGGGATGCTTGTCCAAGTAAGGATAGTACCCAAGCACTGGTCCACCCACATACCAAATTATCAAAGTACCAAACGCGAATCATATGAGCGTGATGAAAACTAGCTTGATGATATTCCCATGTGTCCTCGGGAGCGCTTTTCTCTATATAAGAATTTGTCCAGGCTTGTCCTCTGCTACAAAAAGGATTGCGCCACCTTGCTGCAACTTATTTACTTTTGTTACTTGTTGCTCGTTACAAATTATCCTATCACGAAACTATCTGTTACCACTTATTTCAGTACTTGCAGAGAATACCTTGCTGGAAACCGCTTATCATTTCCTTCTGCTCCTGATTGGGTTTGACACTCTTACTTATCGAAAGGACTACGATATATCCCCAATACTTGTGGGTCATCAATACTTCTTTGCGATAATTTCTTTGTGCAGTGCCACAAAAGGATCTACCTCGTCTAGGTGTTGTAGCACTACCAAGTTTGCTATGTCAAAGTCACTGCGTCGATCTGAGTATGCCACATGCAGTTCCCTGCGACCGTTGGAGTGACCTTCTCCTTCGAGCCTCCCATCGTGCTTGTTAACGGGCAAACCAACACTAACATCAGGCGGCTGGTCTACGCCATATAGAAAATTCTCGCAGAAAGAGATGCACTCTTGTGTCAGATAGCCCTGGACGATGCTTCCATCCGGATGGGACATGTTACGAACGAATCCTTTGATGATCCCATTCATCCTCTCAAACGGCATCATGTTGTGCAGAAATGACGACCCCAAGTCTATTATGTCGTCCACAATATGGACACACAGATGCACCATCACGTCAAAGAACGCGGGCGGGAAGTACATCTCAAGCTCATTCAGTATCACAACGATCTCTTCCTATAGCCTTCGGAGCTGCTTTAGACTGATCGACTTTTGAGAGATGATGTCGAAAAAGTTGCAGAGACCAATAAGAGTGTCACGAACATGCTTGTCCATTATACCTCTAAGGGCAACATGTAGTATCTGCGTCATCATCACATGACAGTCATGGGACTTCATCCCGCTGAACCTTTTCTTGTCCGTGTCTAGATATCTGCTTATCTTGCCATAGTAACCGGAACTAACTTTGACTCTGGTAAGGCACTTAAAGAATTGATCGATCTCAGCCTGACTTAAGGTGAAGCAAGAAGGGGGGCAATAATCCTCTTTCTTTATTTTCTTACCCTTTGAGGGAGTCCTGGATTAGGGGGTCTCCGGACAGCCGGACTATATCCTTTGGCCGGACTGTTGGAATATGAAGATACAAGATTGAAGACTTCGTCCCATGTCCGGATGGGACTCTCCTTGGCATGGAAGGCAAGCTAGGCAATACGGATATGTAGATCTCCTCCCTTGTAACCGACTCTGTGTAACCCTAGCCTCCTCTGATGTCTATATAAACCAGAGGGTTTAGTCCATAGGACAACATACAATCATACCATAGGCTAGCTTCTAGGGTTTAGCCTCTACGATCTCGTGGTAGATCAACTCTTGTAATATTCATATCATCAAGAATAAGCAAGAAGGACGTAGGGTATTACCTCCATCAAGAGGGCCCGAACCTGGGTAAACATTGTGTCCCCTGCCTCCTGTTACCATCCGCCTTAGACGCACAGTTTGGGACCCCTACCCGAGATCCCCCGGTTTTCACACCATTGGTGCTTCCATTGAGAGTTCCACTATGTCGTCATCATAAGGAGGGATGGCTCGTCTCGTTGACAAGGACATCATCACCTCTGGGGGAGCCTTGGCTGTAGGCCAAACTCTCTAACTAGGCGGCTTCGTCATGACCGCCCGCTCGGCCGCTGCGCCGACGATGACTTCTCAGGTCATCGAAAATAGCCTCCACATCAGCTCAAAATTTGCCGAGCAGATGGATCCAATGGAGCTCTCCTCTTTGAACGAGCTCTTGGATCGCATCGCCGCTCTGGGAGTCACGACGGACTATGATCGATCGGGCTTAAACCCGACCAAGGGGAGATAAACTCTCCACCGGTCACCCATCAGATAGCGGTGGTGGAGGAGCAATGCGGCGATTCTCCCTCTATCCTGAGGACGAACTATGTCCGGATTCCCGAGCTCTCTGAGCCGGATACCCGCTCACGGGAGGACATCTCCCAACCCTGAACCTTGAATCAGGCTGCATACCGAACCTACGGGGCAACATCCCGGAGCCCGAACTTCCAAGATCAGAAACTCTCCTGCCCCGGGGTCTCAGATTGGGTCAAGGTCCGGACTTAAATCCACCCACCCACCCAGATACAAATGATCTTTCCCACATTAGGCAAGCGCCCCAGAGAGACAGTACATCACTATTGGTCCAGATTCCTCCTTGTAATGAACAAGGTCAATGACTGTCGCGAGGAAGACGCAATTTCGTTCTTTTGCAACAATTGCAGGAACAAGGGAATCCTCAATGCCATAAGTCGCCGTGACATAGCACACTTCGCTGACTTGGCAGCCATAGTACGGAAGTACTGTGCGATGGAAAGCGCCTGGAAAACCCAAACAAAATTTTGGGATAATTTGGCTCTGACAAAACCCCCAGTCCGAACTAAAAGGGTGCACTCTCATAAGTCGCCCGACTCAAATACAAAGAAGCAAAATCCCACTACAGGGCGGGGAACCGTATTGGAGGGATGGCTTAATGGCCCCTGCAAAATTCTTAGTACAACGGATACCATATGAACACACAACCTTAGAGCATATTGGGTACTCCGGCAGGTGGCCAAAAGCGGTGAGGATCTCCTCATCCAGAATACCTCAAAGCACCTTCCCGTGGATAACAATACAGTATCGACAGTCTTCGAGACCTTCGCCTCAAATAATAGGCGTAAGCGAGCACTCCGCAGCCTTGCCGAAGTCTGCCATGTGGCAGCAATAAATCCATGGAGCGACACGGCTATCACCTTCAATGCCAGTGACGAACCTAAATTCCGAACAGCCCGAGCACTAGCCGCTTTGGTCCTCAGTCCGATTGTGGACGGCTTTTGGCTCACTAAAGTGCTCATGGACGGCGGCGGCGGATTAAACCTCATTTATGAGGAGACTCTTCAAAAAATGGAAATAGACAACAACCGTATTGAGCAAAGCAGCACGACCTTCCGAGGAATCATCCCTAGCCGGGAGGAATGTTGCGCTGGGAAAATCACACTAGATGTGGTATTCGGCACTCCGGAGAATTACAGGTCTGAAGAAATCACATTCCAAGTGGCCCCGTTCAGTAGCGGATACCACGCCCTTCTAGGGCGGGAGGCATTCACGATTTTCAAGCCATACCACATTACAGGTACATGAAGCTCAAAATTCCCGGAACCAATGGAATCATCACTCTAGCTAGTGATCCGAACATAGCACTCTCCGCCGAGAACAAAATAGCTGCACTGGCCCTTGAGGCATTATCCGAAGCCCTTGTGGCGGAGGAGTTAACCGTGCTGCGCTCCACAGTGGGAAGGGACGACGTGATACTAGACAAAAGATCCAAGTCCACCTCCTTTAAACCGGCGGATGAAATAGTCAAATTCCAAGTCCATCCAACGGACCCCACAAAAACAGCATCCATCGGGGCACAGTTAAACCCCACCGTAGACGCCTCACTATGAGAGTTCCTGCGCGAGAATTGGGACATATTCGCCTGGCATCCTTCAGACATGCCAGGAATCCCACGCAAGCTGGCCGAGCATAGCCTTAACATTCTAAAAGGATTCAAGCCGGTCAAGCAGACTCTTCGGCGTTTCTCCGAATCTAAGCGACAAGCCATGGGAGAGGAGCTAGCCAAGTTACTGGAGGCCAGATTCATTAGAGAAATAAAGCATCTGGACTGGCTAGCAAACTTGGTGATGGTGCCAAAGAAGGACAAATCCTGGCACCTATGCATCGACTTCAAGGACCTTAATAAGGCATGCCCAAAGGATCCCTCCCCCCTCCCTCGCATCGATCAAATTATCGACGGTACCTCAAGACACGACTCATTGTGCCTCCTCGATGCATACTCCGGTTACCACCAAATTAAGATGGCGGAGTCCGATCAAGCCGCAACAGCATTCATCACACCATACGGCCCCTTCTGTTTTAACACAATGCCCTTCGGGCTCAAAAACGCTGGCGCAATGTATCAGCGCATGATTCAGACATGTCTGGAAAAGCAGATTGGCAAAACAGTGGAGGCATACATCGACGATGTGGTCGTTAAAACCAGACACATCGACTCCTTAATAGATGACTTGAGGCTCACATTCGACAATCTCCGAACATACGACATTAAGCTCAATCAGGAAAAATGCGTTTTTGGCGTACCCGCTGGAAAGCTCTTGGGCTTTATCGTCTCCAGCAGAGGAATTGAGGCAAATCCGGCTAAGATCCGGGCTCTGTCGCAGTTGGCTATCCCAACTGACCTCAAGAAAATCCAGAAGTTAACTGGATGTGTGGGTGACTTAAGCCGCTTCATCTCCCGATTAGGAGAAAAGGCACTCCCCCTTTATCACCTTCTTCGGCGCACCGAACACTTCGAATGGACGGACGCAGCCACGGCCGGATTGGAAGAAATAAAATCCATCCTGGCCACCAACCCAATCTTGGCCGCGCCAAATGTCGATGAACCAATGCTATTATACATAGCGGTAACTCACCAAGTTGTAAGCGCAGTGCTCATCGTCGAACGAGAGACAGACGGACATAAATTCCCACTTCAAAAGCTGGTATGTCATGTATCCACTGTCCTCACTCCATGCAAATCACGGTACCCACATTATCAAAAGATAGCATACACGGTATTCATGGCATCCCAGAAATTACGACACTACTTTCAAGAGTGTTCAATTACGGTGGCCTCCGAAGTACCACTCAATAATATAATAAACAACCGCGACGCCACGGGCCGGATTGACAAATGGGCTATCGAGCTCCTCCCGTTCGACATAACATATAAACCATGGCGAGCCATTAAGTCGCAAGTACTGGCCGATTTCGTCGCTGAATGGACAGAAGCCGAACTCCCTAAAGAGTACGACACGTACTCCAATTGGATCATGCACTTCGACGGCTCTAAAATGCTGGCTGGTCTGGGGGCTGGCGTCGTCCTGACGTCCCCCACCAGAGATACAGTTCAATACATACTCCAAATACTATACACATACTCCAATAATGCAACCGAATACGAGGCCCTATTACACGGTCTCCGGATGGCAGTTTCGATGGGCATTCAACGCCTGGAGGTGCGTGGGGATTCAAACCTCGCAATATCCCAAATAAATGGAGACTACGATGCCAATTATCCAAAAATGGCGGCATATCGCAACACCGTCCTCAAAATGTCAGCTCGGTTCGAGGGGCTTGAATTCCACCATGTGGCTCGGGAAAACAACCACGCGGCGGATATCCTCGCCCATATCGGCGCTAAGCGCGACCCTGTCCCACCTAACATCTTCCTGGAAAAACTGTTTAAGCCATTCATAGTATGGGAAGGGGACACTGGCAACAATAGTCCGGACCCGGCCACAACACCACATACTGAACACTCTGACACAACCGAAGGTTGTGCCATCGAAATAACACCTTCAGCCCACGTAATAATGGCCGTCATCGCCCCGTGGACAGAACCATTCCTGGCCTACCTAACCAGGCAGGAACTACCCGAGGACCAAAATGAGGCACGCTGCATAGTGCGGCGATCTAAGTCCTACAAGGTCCACGAGGGTGAGCTTTACAAGAAAAGCACTACCGAAGTCCTTCAAAGGTGCATCTCCGAAGAGGAAGGGCGGAAGCTTTTGGCGGAAATCCATGCTGGACTCGGCGGCCATCACGCCACAGCCCGGGCCCTTGTAAGCAAGGCCTTCCGTATAGGTTTCTACTGGCCGACGGTCCGAGCAGATGCACAATATTTGGTCCAACATTGCATCGGTTGCCAGCTTTTTGCAAACCAAAGCCATATGCCACCTAACGCTCTCCAAACAATCCCCATTACTTGGCCCTTTGCGGTCTGGGGGCTTGATATGGTCGGACCCCTTAAAGGGGGAACCCATAAGAAAAAATACTTACTGGTCATGGTGGATAAATTCACCAAATGGATAGAAGCCAAACCCATCAAAACGGCTAAATCCGGGCCGGTGATAGACTTCATATCTAGGGTTGCACACCGTTATGGCATCCCCCACAGCATCATCACTGACAACGGCACAAATTTTACAGCCGACAAGGTGAAACTTTGGTGCAGCAACATGGGCATCAAGCTCGATTATGCTTCTGTCTATCACCCGCAAACTAACGGTCAAGTCGAGCGAGCAAATGGTATTATCATGAGCGGCATTAAACCCAGACTAGTGCGGTCTTTAAAGGAATCATACACGCACTGGGTAGAAGAGCTCGACTCCGTACTATGGGGGCTGCGGACCATGCCGAATCGCACTACCGGATACACACCATTCTTTATGGTGTACGGCGCAGAGGTGGTTCTGCCTTGCGACATAATTCATGACTCACCTCGAGTGCGCATGTACGAAGAAAAAGAGGCCGAGCTTGATCGGCAGGACAGTTTGGACGCCCTGGAGGAGGAGCATGACGTGGCAAAGGCCCATTCCGCATTCTATCAGCAACATGCTTGAAGGTATCAAAGCAGAGAAGTATGGGCCAAAACCTATAACGTTGGCGAACTAGTTATACGCCTGCCAGAGCAGAAAAAGAACAAGCTCAAGCCCAAATGGGAAGGTCCCTTCATTATTGACCAGGTTCTGTCCGGTGGAGCGTACCGTCTGCGGGATGCATCGGATAAGCGACTCGAGCCAAACCCATGGAACGCAGCCAGACTCCGAAGATTCTACGCCTAGCGCCGGACTCTTTGTTCGTCTCCTTACCACCGTCAATTTTTTGCATATCTGTCTTTTCTCTCTTTCTCCCTTTTTTCTCTTCAAGGCCCTTAAAGGCTAAACTTGTGTCCCGGTTACACAATCTTGACGCGCTAACCACGCTCATTATACCTGGGGGCTTCTTATACAGAAGCTTAATCTAACTATTTTCCGGGGCTTCATGTCCCACACATGTGTTATTCTTCCGCATGTACCTTTTTTTGCCATTATATGCATTGATATGACTTAAGTTTTGGCCAAGCTGGGTTGCCTGGCTCTTGTATTTATGCCCTACGTTCCCGTTAATTCGGCTAGGGCATAAGGGGAGCACCTCTACGATTGTTACTACCGGGTCAGCCGGATGTGTACCTCAGACTGGGTGAAGCCGAAAGCTAGCGTTCTTAAGGGAATATTCGGTCGGTGAATAAAAGATGACTTTTATTTAAATTGAAACATGCCCCCAGATGTTTATAGCCTGCGTCTCTTTTCGCAGTTCGGACATGCACATTAGGGCATGCGTACCCAGGTAAAGGAACCCTTAACGGAACTATTCTCCCTGGAAGATGTTTCTTACTACCCATGTAATATAACATAGCTAGTTGGGTACTTGTCTGTTCAAGCACTTATGACCCCTACGCCTGGTCTCCATGCATACCCCAGTTTTTACATAACCGAGTGGGTATTCGGATACACTCCGAACTATCGGATCCAGAGGTCGGAGCGAAAAGGTCCGCCATGACAAATGATTTACAATCCGGCTAGGACATTACATATGTCACTTGAGGTACACAATCGCTAAGACTGATTAAATTCTTCTTTTATACCATCCAACAGGCTGTCTAGCCTACAATCCTGTTGGGAATACTTTGCGGCTAATTCTACTTGGTCATACACTAAACTGACGGGGATCTCCTTCCATCGGTCCCCATAGGTCCTACCTCGGCCATATGGTTTGGGTCAGCTTTGGTATATCGCGTCTTCACCATAGCCCAGGCTTCCCTTGCACCTTGTCGGCAGGCTGCTATCTTCCATATTCGGAAGCGCCAACGCGCTCCTTTGAGCTTCTCTATAAGCTCCCCCATGCCTCCTGGCGGGAACGCAGATGGCCACAAGGCTTGGGCAATCCTTGCATCACCTGCCGAACTTGCTTGTGCAGTTGTGAGAGCTCTGGTAGAAGATCACCCGAAGACCCAAGCATCTCCTCCGCGGGACGACCCGTCAGCATACCTGCAGACTAATTCTGTTAGCCGGCTCCTTTGTCGAACTCCTTTAAAAAGTTCGTTCAAGCACTTACTAAAAATGCCGCACCGAAGCCGCTTATTCTCCTTCACGGAGTCCGCAAGCTGGGGTCAGACATCTTTCAGTTCCACACCGAATCGGATATTGGCGTCTTGGAGATTGTTTTTCTCCTACCTGACTCGCGTAAGCACGCGCTCGCCAGCATTTAGCTGTCGATCAGCACGTGCCGCATTCACCGCCACGGCCTCCGGATTCACTTCGGGGTCATCTGCAACACCTATTGTTAGATTTGCATGCATGTTGTATACTACCTGGTACCTGTATTCATTGAAATGGAAACAAGTGTTACCAGAGGGGCCCTTCTCAGACTCCTTCAATGCGGCAATAGCGGCCCCTAGCTGGGCCTTGCACTCTTCCAGCTCTTGAGACAGGAGGGAATTCTTCTCTGTAAGAGCCTGCACAAGTAATGATCCTTAAATCAGTTGCGTCAACTATTTCAAGTCTCAGGGGCTATTGATACATATAATCATCAGATTTTCTTACCCGTATATCCCTTACATACTGGTCCATGGCTCGGGCTAGACCATTTTGAGCAGCACGGATGTATGCATGTCCTGAGTTGAAGGCATCGAATGCCTCTTGGGAGAAACAAGCGTCACGGAGTACGGCCCGGCGACGCCTGTGATTCATGGTGCTCTCCACTTCGGAATTTGTAGCGGATAGTCTGTCTGCATCCTCTGTAGGAGGAGCATTCGGCGTCCGCCCCGTGTTATCTTTCGCCTCTATGTCCGGCCCTGGAGCCCGACTGGTGGAGGCGTGATCGGTAGCCTCTCCGGATATAGTCCAGAGAGCGTTTTTTCTACTAGGAAACATGGACGTCATTATATTTTAAGAAAGACATAAACCACGGAGTGAGGTTTTGTGTCATACCTCTGCGCCGGCATCTCCGTCCTGACCGCCTTCCTTTTTGGCCTACCCGGCTTTGGTGCCCCTTGTTGGCGAGTCGCTGTGGGTTCGGCACAGCGTCCCGAAGGCCTTCCCTGTAAAACACCATATGTGTATGGTAGGTGACGTGCGTAAAAGGGGATCCTTTTGGGAGTCGGGACTCCGGTCTTCTCTTACATGCGATACAGGGACTAGTCCCGGATAGTCGGCCGTTATGGCCACCATGGCGTCATCCCAGCTCAATTGATAGAATTTCCTGTCTATCAGCTCCACAAATATGTCCGGATCCTCTTCGAGTCCGGGATCGAGGGCCCGGTCAGGGTCCTCCTGTTGTGGAGGTGGGCTGTTGACCTCCCTTACAGCTTTTCGCAGTTCCTGCCGTGAAACGGCAAGGTGAGAATTTACGACAAAGAATGCGGGAAGGTTGGGAGTAAAGAGTGACAGCTCACCCAGCTTGGAGGGTTGTACATGGAGAATCCATCTTGCGGCTTAATACGGATGAACTCCTCTTCCTCTCCCTTGAACAACTCGGACATAATTTTTGCTAAAGCAGGAGCGGAGTTCAGTCCCTTACGCCCGCAGTGGGTGGCATCATCTTCCCCGTTAAAACACCACAGGGGGTTCCCTCGATATTGAAGCGGTTGCACCACCCGCATTATGCGTATTGACATAACCTCGATTATTGTCAATCCTGATTGAGCCATCACTTTAATCCGGTCCATCAGGTAAAGGACTTCTCCGTTGTCTTCCTCCTGGGGGCTCCGTGGGTGCCAACTTTGGCGTTTCTTCAGAGGAGCATTGTTGAACTCGGGAAGAACCCTTCGAATAGGGTCTGGAAGAGGGACGTCCTCCATGTAAAACCACTCCGAAGGCTAGTCTTCGGACGTCTTCTTCGGGGTACCGGACAGGTATCCGGTCTCGGCGATGCGCCATATTTCGGCTCCGCCCACTTGATAAAGTGACCCCTCCTGTGTATGGGGCACAAGGAAGAATAGTCTCTTCCATAGCTCGAAATGAGCCTCGCAGCCTAGAAACAGCTCACCAATGGCAACATAACCGGCAATGTGTAATATGGAAGCAGGGTTGAAATTATGCAACTGGAGGCCGTAAAACTCCAGGAGTCCGCGGAGGAACGGATGGATTGGAAATCCAAGTCCCCTTAGTAAGTAAGGGACAAGGCATACCCGCTCCCCCTTGGAGGGATTGGGGAAGCTCTCCGCTTGCTCCCCGCCATTATAGGTGGCGAGCCTGGCTCGGACGGGGACCATATACGCTGGAGGGAGAAATCCCTGGGTCTGCAACTCTACTAATCGGCTGTGCGGGACGGAACACTTCTCCCAATCACCGGGCTTAGGGCTACGGGAGTGGGAGGAGGAGCTGCGATGGCCGGCCATGATGGAATGGATTTTTCCGAGCGCGCTCCGATGGATTCTCGCCGTGGGAGGATGGTGTGGATTGGATCCAAGAATCCCCATCCCTTTAATAGACGATTTATTTACCTGGCTAGGGGGGCGAATGTAAAAATCGCCCTGGCTCCTCGCATTCGCTCGACACGTGGAAGATAGCCCTTATTGAGCGCAGAAGCCAAGAAGTCCAACATTTATGGGAGCCAGACACTACTTAGCAGATATTCAGGATTTGGAGAAGAACCCTCCTTGCAATGCCGAAGACAATACCGCGCGCCGGACTCATCGTCATTGAAGTCTGGTTCAGGGGCTACCAAGGGAGTCCTGGATTAGGGGGTCTCCGGATAGCCGCACTATATCCTTTGGCCGGACTGTTGGACTATGAAGATACAAGATTGAAGACTTCGTCCCGTGTCCGGAGGAGACTCTCCTTGGCGTGGAAGGCAAGCTAGGCAATACAGATATGTTGATCTCGTCCCTTGTAACCGACTCTGTGTAACCCTAGCCTCCTCCGGTGTCTACATAAAACGGAGGGTATAGTCCATAGGACAACATACCATACCATAGGCTAGCTTCTAGGGTTTAGCCTCTACGATCTCGTGGTAGATCAACTCTTGTAATACTCATATCATCAAGAATAAGCAAGCAGGACGTAGGGTATTACCTCCATCAAGAGGGCCCGTACATGGTTAAACATCGTGTCCCCTGCCTCTTGTTACCATCTGCCTTAGACACATAGTTCGGGACTCCCTACCCGAGATCCACCGGTTTTGACACCGACACCCTTCTTCTCCCGCGCCTCTGTCTCCGTCTCTGTCTTGTCTGACTGTTTACGGGGCGGCATGCGCAGATCTTCCCTGATTTTCTAATCTTGCAAGTCTTTTCTTGCCTTCGGCCCATCCTTGGTCTTATCCGGCATGTTCATTAGTGTCGCGAGCAAGATCTCAAGGACATTCTTACATATGTGCATTTGATCAAGGCAATGAGGTGTATCGAGTTTGTGACAGTACTCCAAGTCCCAAAACACATACCTCGTATTCCATACCTTCAGCAGCGGCTCCGACGCCTTTTTCATCGTCTTTCCCGGCGTGGGGCACTCCTTCCAGTTTTTCAACAGCTCATCGATTTCGGCACCGCTCCGCTTACATGGAGGTCCTCGATGCTCAGCGTGACCATTGAATAGATCTCCACGGTTTCTCCAAGGGTCGTCCTGTTCGAGCCATCTTTGATGCCCCATGTACACGATTTTCCCAGACCCGCAATCTTTCCTTGACGTTAGCTGCTGAGACGTCGTATCATCCATGCACTGCATGCATCCGCAATATCCATGGCACACCTGGCCTGCGACATATCCGTAACCGAGATAGTCATGCACCGTCGTGATCAGCGCGACTCTCGTCACTACAAGAAGAGCCCACCTATAGCAACGCGTTTTTTCGTATCTAAAAGTCCATATATGCGTTGCTAGGGTCTTTACCAAGGGTTTGGGATGTGTAGCCTTATCCAGTGTTGCTAGCGCATAATGCGACGGTTATACTTCCGTTGGTAAAAGGGACCATTGCAAGAGTACAACACATAATGAATTTTTTACAACACACATATACGTTGGTGGTTAATGTGCAGGAAACCAAATCTCATTTCTTGCAACAAAGAATTTGCAACGCTTCATGTGTTTTACATACAAAATATGAATAATATTTATATATTTCTAGAAATTAATCAATGCTCCACGTAATGGTGATAAGTATGTATATCTAGTGAGAAGAAAAAAAATACTCACGGGAGGAAGAAATCATATATTGGAAAAACTATTTGATTACAATAGTTGATATTACAGGAGGAATATCATCCAAATGTGATGCATAATCTAAATATTTTCTCGACAATGAAACTTAAACTGAAAGCATCCATCAACATCCCTACAACTTAACTATAAATTAACCGACGAACATCATCCTTTCAACTTAATTAAAACTGAAAACAACTACCAGAACTAAAACTGAAAACGGCCAACATCGTCAGCATCGTGAACTGGAACATCATCATCATCATTCCAGTATACTTGCCACACACCCATATAATCATCCACATATCTTCTGAATCTACAAAGAAAATAATAAAATAAATTGTTAATACACAATGCGTTGACATGATGCAAATAGTGACGGGTTGCCCAACAAATAAGAAACATTACTTCTTACAAAGGGCCATTACTTGAGAAATATTAGTTGCCCAGCTAGATTATGACTATTACAAAGGAAAGTTGTGACCTGAAAGTATTCCCTTACAACTCAGTATACCACTTCAGGTCACAAAACAAACATAAGCCGACTCAGAGAAAAATAAACAGATGTGATTGTGGCCTAAAAGAAAGCCACTGATAACATAGTACCTACCTAGTTGGCGGGTTAAAATCACAATAGAAACTGCCCATGTGGAACAATGCAAGCCGAACTATGACAGGAAGAGTTCACGTGGATAATTCAGCAATTGATGAATCAGAGTGGTGAGAGCTCAGTGGTCAGTTTAACAATGTACGAATCAAAAGGGTAAGAGCAACTAAGAAGAAAATTACTCACATTTCCGTTTTCACAAACAGTTAAGATATGGAGATCATAGACAGTTACCAGAAACATGACTACGAAGACTGCCATATCTTGTACAAATCCAATCGCAGCTCCAGTGGTCCATGATATTGGCCTCCACCTCGATAGTGCCGGAATGGATGAGTGCAACACCGCACATTAAATTACACACAACAATAGGTACACCATTGGTGATATAGGAGTACATAAATAGTTAAATAAGAGCAGAAAAGGAGGCTAAAACTGGTTAGATCTAATCTAAGCAATAAAGGAATAAATAAATAATTACCACAACAGAAATAGACTTAGTTGAAGGTAAAACCCAATGATGTACTATGAATGTAGACACCGGCACGTTGAAAACCACTGAGTGGCATTGAGTGTTTCTTTGTTTGGAAACCTGCGCACACACAAACAGTGAGCCTCTACTTATCGAATGACAAACATGATGATTAACAAAATCTGAAGGAAGAGGTTCCTGATTCTGTCGAAGTAAGAAGAGGTTCCTACCTATTAACAACAAGAATCCAATAGATCCCAACAGCAATGACATGAGATCTCTACTGTTAAAGAGAAGTCTGCGGCGGTGATGGCACATTGGTCGTTGTTCGTCTCCCCTCTTTCGCTCCATCCAGCACACACTTATGTGGCCCAGTCCAGCACCATAAAATCCTAATGCAATCCTCGCAACAACCACGCTGCAGATATCGTCCCTTCTCTCCTCCTCCCTCCCGCACCTCCTCTGATTTCCAATCATGATACAATGCCTCGACGGCTACAAGGCAACACAATCCATCCATCCTCTCCCAACTCATCACGTCCACACTTTTTATCTTGAGCTCCTGTTGAACTAGGCAAACTGCAGTTTCACCCGCATGCTTGCTTGCTGACGTGTGTAGGTCATTTGATGTGCTTGGTGCCGCTGTTGCATGTGTGCGAGCTTCACCGCCATTGCTGCTTTACATCAGTGTGTCCTTGTTTGTCACTACCGGTGTATATGTGCTTGCTGTGCTTGCTGCAAGATTTACTAAATGAATATTTGCACATGAACACACATAAAGCTTAGGTGTAGGTTGCATCAAAGTGGGGTATTGGGATTATGTTTTACTTTCACTATGATGTACAACGGTAGTATAAGTACTTTTTTTAAATTAGTACGTAGATAAGTACTTGGTAATCTGGTATACATGACTCCTCTGCATTGACCTGACACGAGTGCATATATGATAACTGCATGCTATGAGATGAGAATCACATAACCAAATGACAAAGAAATTGTGTACTATCTTATGGTGAGATTTTTAGACAAAGAGGCTAGCAAGACACTAAGGAATTTAACTAGGGAGTTGCATAATAGATTTTCAAACCGAAGGAAGAGAATGACGTTAGTGTATGGAAATACAGTTGGAAAGTAATAGTGTATCCCATTTATCTTTAAAAACAGTGTATTCATGAAATTGAATGTTTGTTATCCCATAGCAAAGCACAAGTATTTAGCTAGTAATCCAAATTGTGTAGAATAGAAATAGCATACAACAATCAGTACAGTAATAGGCATGGAGAGAAGTAATTATCAGTGTTTTGAATCATATCAACAACATCAAAGCAACAACATAGAAGAATAAATGTGGATTATTTGTTTACGTGCTCACTAAAACAAAGGTGTATGTGCTTCCCCCAATAGGTGCACGCCCTCTAGTATTTGAGCTAGACGTGAAAGCCACCATTAGCAAGCTACTCCCTCCACCTAAATAACCTGGCCATCAGATTGCTGAAAAGTGAAATTGCAACAAAAACTTTGATTAGTAACTCATCGAAACTGCCATACATAGACCTATCAAGACTGGATCCCTCCTTAAATATTATGTGTAACTCTTGCAATAGAATATTTATGTGGGGTCCGCAAATATGAAGTAGTTCTTATATACATAAAAAATTGTGGATTACCTACTCATCTATCAAGGATTGATGAGTTAGCAGTGTATTAGAATATTTAAATTTTTTGATGCTCCATTGATATCTAATATATAATTACTAATTTAATAGAATAGCTATCAGTGCATGAATGTAAATCAACAGAGATCGGAAGTCAGAATGCAGGCCTATCAATGTTCGTCAATGAATTGCACAAGGGCCAAACTGTTTTGACAGGATTAGCTGCAATAGAATCAGGGGTGCATACCTAGACATCTACAGGATAAGAAAGAACAGGGGTTAGAGAAAGAGGGGAGAGAGAGGGGACGAAGCCAGCAGAGGGGATTCACTCACCGGAGGAGAGGAGGACGACATGGCCACCGGCCCGGAGGCGACGTCCGAAACCCTAGCCATCGGGGGAAGGTCGCGGCTGGGCTTTGGTGGCCGTGAGCGTCAGATCTAGCCGGATGGGAGGGCGTCACGGTGTGAGGGGACCTCGGGCTGTGCTTCGCGCTGGCGGGATTCGTCGCCGGAATTAGCCGCGGCGTGTGGCGCAATGAGGAGTTGCACCAACAGAGGGAGAGAGATGGGATGTTAGAGGGATGGGTGGATGCGGGATGCAGCGGATCCGGTAGCCTCCGGAGCTGCGAGGTGGGAGGAGGGTATGGGAGGGCCGACGGCGAGGTGGGAGGAGGAGGGTGACGAGGCGGTTGTTGGCAGCGATGTGGGAGAGATGAAGGGCATCGGCGGCTCTGTTTCTCACGAGTCCTTTCGTGCACTTTTTTTCTTTTTTTTTCATATATGTCCCACGAGGTCAGGAGCTGCAAATCTGCAACACATATCTGCAACCTTTAATATGCGTATCTATTGTGAATTTTACAACGCATGGCTAAAATGTTGTAGATTGTGCGTTGCTTTACATGGGGTATCCTTGTAGTGCATGTAGAAATACTCGCCTTTGTTGGCGTCCCATGTCTTGGCCGGTGTTTTCCATAAAGTGTCTAACTCCTCTTGAAGTAGCCCCAGATACAAATTAATATTATTTTCTGGTTGTTTCGGCCCTTGAATAAGCATGCTCATGTGAATGTACTTCAACTTCATGCACAACCAGGGGGGAGGTTGTACATCCATACAAACACGGGCCATGTGCTATGGTTGGTGTTCTGGTTGCCAAACGGATTCATGTCATCAATACACGCGCCGAGCATGATGTTCCTTGCATCACATTCGAAATATCGATAGAAGCTGTTCAACGCCCTCCACTGGCTTCCATCCTTGACGTGTCTCAGCTTCGGATCATCTCCATCGCCGGGCTTCTTCCTCTCCATGTGCCAGTGCATTAGCTTTGCTTCCTTGGGATCTACAAAATACTGCTGGAGACGGGGAGTGATCGGTAAGTACCATACAACTTTCTAGGGACATTTCTTCCCGACCTTCTTGTATCGAGAAGCATTGCACACCGGACAGCTTGATTTTTCCGCGTGCTCCTTCCGATAAATTAAGCAATCGTTGATGCATGTATGGTATCTAACATGCGGCAGATCAAGAGGGCACACGATCTTCTTGGCTTCATCAACACTAGTAGGACATATATTCCCCGCGGGAAGAACATCCTTTAGGTACTTCATATGCTCATCGAGGCTAGTGTCGGTTCATTTGTTTTTAGCCTTCGTCTTCAAGAGTTGGAGCGTGAAACTCAAGCGGGTCACCTCAGGATTGCAACCATCATACAATGGAGTGTTCGAGTCTACCACCAGTTGCTCCAGCTTAGCCTCCTCTCTAGAAGAAACTCTCTCAGTACTCGTCTCCTTGCGAAGGAGTGCTTGAACATGAGGATCCTCCACGATTGAACTTAGTATCAAGGAACTCTGCTGCGTGCAGTCCACGTTCTCTCCACCGACATGTCCAGCCCCTTCTCCTCCGCCATGTCCGGCCCCTTCTCTGCCGCCATGTCCGGCCTCTTCCCCACCGCCATTATCGATCATCTCTTCCTCTTGCCCAGTGTCGTCATTGGCTGCCCCGTCGGCGTCCTCAACATCATCATCCTCATCTTTAATTATCCACCGAGTATAGCCATCCATGAAACCAGTCATGAGCAGGTGCACTTCGACACGAACTTTGTCATAGTGGTCGAGTCAAACTATTCCTTTGCATCTTCGACACGTACATAAAACCTCTGTTAGGTTATTTTCTTTCATGTCCTGCACCGCCGACTGCAAGCACCTGTCCACCATCGTTCCACTGACCATCATGAACACCTGCACGGTAGTAATAAACAAATTGATTATAAAAATGCGTGCATGCATCAAAGTCATACAAAAATTCGGCATGACCTTCCCTAAAAATAGGACATATATAGATCTAGAGTTTGCCCGGAATTCGCCGAAACGGAAATAAATCGACATTTCGGCAAAACATAGGCAACTCAGAAGCACAATTTGGCATCAACTCACGCCACACACACAATTTCCATCATATTTCCCAATTATCATATCACACACACACACACACACATATTTCCATTTTGCAAAAGCATGAAATTTTAATCACCTCTATCTCGAGATCGAGCACACGATGTGTGGATGATGATGTAGGGAGATCAAAAGTGCACAAAGCTCTTCTTGACAAAGAAAGATCTAGTTAGGGGGCAAATAGATAACCTAACTAAATGCTACATATACCTATCTAGCTAATTTGGGAGGAGACAACTTCAACTAGTGGAGGGGGAAGGAAAAAAAGAAAGGAGATGCATTAATGGAGGTGGTGTAGTTATCTAGGAGTAATGAAGAGAGAGAAAGGTAGGTAGAAGAGGGAAAGTAATGGGGGAGAAGTATTGAGGAAGAAGAAGAGTGAGAGAGGGAGGATGTGGGAGGGGAAAGGGAGGATAGGGAGATGGGGAGGGCGAGGTGGAAAAAGGTGGTGGGTACTGCGTGTTAGCAGTAGCGTGGTAACAAAAACGCGCTGCTGCTAAGAGCGTAGCAGTAGCGCGCTTTCCTATCACGCGCTACTGCTAAATGGGCCAACCATGTGGACAATTTCAAAATTAGCAGCAGTGACGTGACTAAAAAGCGTGCTACTACTACGGCGTTAGCAGTAGCATGCTTCTTGACGCTGCGCTGTTGGTAAACTTAGGTCGTTGTGTACTGTCGATGGATTTTTGTAGCAGCGCTATTTAGACATCACTCGCTACTGCTAAGTTTACATTAGTAGCGCGCTTTCCCTAACCGCGCTGCTACTAATTAGCAGCATCGCCTCTTTTTGTGCCACGCTGCTGCTAAGATTATGTGTATAATGTTTTCCCTAGTAGTGTAAGCATATACAATAGTACAATGTTATACATGAAAGTTAATTGCATGGTGCATCCAAAAATATTTGTTCTGCATTGTGAATGTTTATATATTCTCCTAAAATATTAGTCACGGGAAAGATAATCTAAGGGCATATCTCTCCCTGTACCATTTTCACGTACGCACACAAACTATCTATCGGCTCTCTAAAAGTATGCATGCCCACGGCACATTCACGCATGACGGTCACTGTATTTCAAGCTAAAGCACTATACGGTCACTGGAGTTCAGAATATGCTCCTTACGGTCACCGTATACATTCTCGTGGTGATCATACGGTATCTAGCACACGATACATCTTCGTATTTTCTTGATGACACTGACGGACATTGCATTTGATGCGTGCTCCGTATTTTGTTGACGACACTTACGGTCATAGTATTTGAAGCGAAAGCATGATATGATCACTGGACTTCAGAATAAGCTCATCACGGTCACCACATACATTATGTCGTGCTAACCAACATGCGGTTGGATGGTTAGGAGGACAGTGGTTTCTCGAGCCCACTAGGGTTAAAGTCCCGGTGCTCGCATTTATCCTGGGTTAATTTTAGTATTTTCCGGTGATGTGCGTTCAGTGGGAGGAGACGTTCCACTCGACTACGAGGCACCTATGGTGACTTCGTAAAATCTCAAGATCATATGCTGGCTCACTCTCTTGAAGGTGCTCATAGGTGTAGGGTGTGCGTGTGTGCGCTTATAGTGGTGAGTGCTTGCGCGTATATATGAGCCCTTGCGTCTGTACCGTGTTAAAAAATATATGTCATGATTATATGGTCATTGGCTCACCCGTACAACTCCGTATTTTGTTGATGACACAATCAATTGACCAGTCAAACATTCCATGTGGCGCAACTAGTGTTGCACCATCAGAGCGTGTAACCGTGGGGTCCACTTGTCAGCCCGTATATGAAAGAAAGAAATGGTAGTTTGAGTTTGTACCGTGTTAATAAAATACATTTTAGGGTGATCATACGGTCACTTGCTCACCATACAGTTCCGTAATTTGTTGATGACACGATCAATTGACCAGTCAAACAGTCCACATTCAGCAGCGCACATTACCATAGGGCCCACCCGTCAGCGTGTATACGAAGGACAGAAATGGTAATAAATTAGTGGTTGGTCAGTACTCGAAGTCATGGGACCTCTGGTTGGCAGTCGCCAGTGGTGGTGGGGGGGCTCGTTGATTGGTTTCGGGGCAGGCGGGGCAGCGTCGCAGGGCAGGCCGGCCGCAGGCGGCAGGGGTCGGCGGTTCGGCCGGTGGTGGCTGGCGGCTCACGGGGGTGGAGTTTGATGATAAACGGCAGGCCCTTGATTTCGTATCCAACGGCTGGAAAATCTAATGACCAGAGATGAAAAAGTCAGTCAACTGACGTGTAGCCTCACCCCGCACGTACACATGCACGTACGCAAGACACGCATGCATGCAGGCGTGCAAAACTGACATGTACACATAACGAACATACGCACACATGCAGGCATGCAACACTGACACGTACACATGCACTCATGAACACACGCACATACGCAGACATGCATGCAACACTGAAATGTACCCTTGCACGCACGCAACACTTGCACACCTGCATGTACACAACACATGACGCAAGACACACACTCAACCTATACGTGCATGCAACCTTTGTTAAGGACACGGATTGTTACGGGTATTAATCAATCTTATCTGTGATAAGCAGAACATTGATGTTTGCAGCGGTCTTTATGAATCACAACGTATCAAACGGGCTATCAACATAGTAGACTTATCTACATGAAAAGGATGACGTCACACTCAATGAACAATCATCGGTTTATGAAATGCCCGCTTCTGACCGCCCTGGCCCACCAATGGTTCCTCTGTTGTGCACTGCCTGCGTTGGGTCACTGACATGCAGGCCATGTACTGAAATAGTCCACATGTCAGTGAAAGAACAGCGCGGTGTCCTACGTCAAAGTCGAGGGCGCCACTCGCTGCACGTCCGACTGAACACGCCTCCTTACCGCATTCAAATGCCTACATGAAACCGCCCGTGTGGAAGCCAAGAAACAAACTCTGGACACACGTCTGTTCATGACTGGACTGGCATTAAATGCAACACCGGCCGAGCTCCTCCCGTCCGCCGTCTATTTAATCTCCTATTTAAATAAGGCCAAACGCTGGCCAAGAATCGCACACCTCCGCCGCTCCCCTATCTCCTCCTTCACCATTTTGGCCACTCTTACAATGGCTTACGAAGAGTAGTTATTCTGCACAAGCCTTTGTCTAGGTTTGTATCTCTCACACCCACCCACGTAGGTGGGGGACGTGCAAGAGGAGAAGAGGTGCACGCATGGCGCACGTACTCCCGTCTCTTTCCCAACCACACCTGGGCGGGTACACGGTGGAGCTCATTTCTGTACGAAAAGGCAGCCCACGTGGTAATTTGACTGTGTACTGGTTGTCCACTTGGTGGAGGGAGGATCGTCTACCACGGGTCAACAAACAAATTGTGACCTGAGGCATTATGTTAAAAAAGAGGCAAACCATGTAGGGCCTACCTTAGAGGCAAGGCTCTATACTCTGGAATACTTTTGATGTGTCCCGTCAACTCGCAGAACGAGGAGAAGCTTGCTTAGTACGCCGTCTCCCCCGCCCACGGGCGCGGTGGCTCGCAAGATGAGATGAAGCTTGCTTACTAGTAGTAGTACTGTACACCTTACGCCCGCTTCCTCGCCCACGCGCGCGGTGGCTCGTAGGACGAGGAGAAAAGTTTACTACTCCCTCCGTTTACTCCTCGTCCCTACTACCCTTGTTAGAGAGATTATCATATTGTTTGGAATATATATATGTTCTTTAGTACTCCCTCCATTTACTTATACAAGGACACTATAAAAAAATACATTTTGCATCTATACAAGGCCACAAATAGTAATTGAGACAAAAGTTACTACTCCCTCCTTTCCAGTTTATGGCTCAATTTCAAAATCTCTCCAACCAAGGTAGACGTGAGTGGTCGAATTAATTTTGTACACCTAGTGTCGGTGTAAAAACCGGCGGATCTCGGGTAGGGGGTCCCGAACTGTGCGTCAAGGACGGATGGTAACAGGAGACAAGGGACACGATGTTTTTTACCCAGGTTCGGGCCCTCTCGATGGAGGTAATACCCTACTCCTGCTTGATTAATATTGATGATATGGGTAGTACAAGAGTAGATCTACCACGAGATCAAGGAGGCTAAACCCTAGAAGCTAGCCTACGGTATGATTGTTGTATATGGAGTTGGTTGCCTACGGACTACAACCCTCCGGTTTATATAGACACCGGATAGGGTTAGGGTTACACAGAGTCGGTTACAATGACAGGAGATCTTGAATATCCGTATCGCCAAGCTTGCCTTCCACGCCAAGGAAAGTCCCATCCGGACACGGGACGAAGTCTTCAATCTTGTATCTTCATAGTCCAGGAGTTCGGCTGAAGGTATAGTCCGGCTACCCGAACAACCCCTAATCCAGGACTCCCTCAGTAGCCCCTAAACCAGGCTTCAATGATGACGAGTCCGGCGCGCAAATTGTCTTCGGCATTGCAAGGCGGGTTCCTCCTCCAAGTCCTTCATAGAAGATTGTAAACACCAAAAGTAGTGTCCGGTTCTGCAAAATAAGCTTCCACATATTGCCATAGAGAGAATAACATTAACACAAATCAAATCTGCTGACGTATTCCGCAGTGCGTCATCACACTACAGCCAAGTCTTTTACTCGAATCGTTTTTACTTTTCCACCTTAGCACGTTTTGCTTGGCGGTTTCCTTGGCACGTCTTGTCAAAGCAGAGATCGTGTACCCCTTTTACGGGATTCTCATCAATACGGACGTGGGTAACCCAACCGCGCCATTTACCACGGCGCTTGGGAGGCAAGCGAGTTTTACTAGGCTGGTGGGGACGCACAACCGCATCCGCCCATATAAGGGGATAAGGATCCACCCTTTTTACCTACGCCTTCTTCCTCCTTTGCCTATCCATCTCCTGCGCACTCGAGCTCCAGCGCCCAAGCCCGCACTTCCCACCTCAACCTTCTCCAGCAATGTCCGGAGCGGGAGGCAAGTGAATGGTCTCCTCCGTCACGAAGGGCCATGTCAAAAAGCTAAGGAAGGCCGGATACTTGTCCAAAGTCATCGCGCACCGGCTTCCCGAGGAGGGGCAGCTTCTCCCCACCCCAAGGCCCCATGAGAGGGTAGTATTCCTTCCCCACTTCCTCCGCGGACTGGGTTTTCCACTCCACCCATTTGTCCGGGGCTCATGTTTTACTATGGCCTGGATTTCCATGATCTGGCCCCGAACTTCGTCCTCAACATCTCAGAGTTTATCGTCGTGTGCGAGGCTTTCCTCGGCATCCGCCCCCATTTCGGCCTCTGGCTCAAGACCTTCAACGTCAAGCCCAAGGTGGTGCGCGGTAGCCAGGCGGAGTGCGGAGGCGTCATGGCGGGCAAGATGGCCAACGTCCTGTGGCTCGAGGGCTCCTTCTGGAGACCCCGAAGGGGTGGCAATCGTGGTGGTTTTACATCACCGAGCCGCGCGATCCAAAATGGATCGCAGCCCCCGAGTTCCGATCCGGACCCCCCATGCGGCTTATGTCCTGGAAAGAGATGGGCCTGTCGTGGGGCGACGAAAAAGAGGTGACCGGACTGCAGACATGCATCCAGTCCCTGGTGAGCAAGCCGATCAAGCTCGTCAATGTACTCCAGGTTATGCTCGTCTGCCGGATCCTCCCGTGTCAACAACGGGACTTTAATCTGTGGGAGTTCGACCCGGCGCAGCACCAAACCCTTAACAGGCTCTTCGACACGACATATGAAGACGTCTGGAAGGTGCTAACCAAAGGCGCCGAGGCTCCCACATCCGCTTCCGAGGACCGCGGATACAGCTCGCAGCGTCACGCTAGCGAGGTAAGCTATTTTTACCTTTTACAGGATGTCAAGTTTTTTCATAGTTTGACTCTATGCGGGATCTAAACTCCCTCACCTTTGACAGGTTTGGCAGGCACGGTCCGGATCGATTAACTGTCCGACTCCCTTGCCCGAAGACCCAGCCCCTGCTCTCCCAGTGAAGCTGCTGGTTCCGGCGCCTTATGTGGTGCCGGAGAAGAAGGCCAAGAAGAAGAAGGCCACGGGGACTCGAAAGAGTGCCCGTAATGTGGTGATGTCGGACTCGTCATCCGATGAGTCTAAGACGCTCTCCTCCCGTGAGAACGAGGAGGAGGAAGAAGAAAACTCTCCCCCTCCGGCGGGGGAGGAGAGAAGAGGAAGGCCACCCCAAAGGGGGAGGCCGAGGGGTCTAGGAAAAGGAAGACCCCTCCGCCGGACTATGCCCCCAACGCCGAAAATGGCAAAGAGGAGTGGCCAAACAGGGCCAAGCGTCCGGTGAAATCGTAAGTTCGGATATCAGAATAACTCATGATGTTCCTTTGTTGCACAACTTTCCCTAATGTCGAATGTAATTATGCAGTCCGCCCCGGGCCGAATTCAACGAATCATCGGGCGGCTCCCTAGACTCATCGGACGTGAACTCAGTTCCGCCCGCTGTCTCCCCCCGCACTGTAGACAACGCCGAAGTGGCGTCGCGTCAAGCTCTGGGGCAGGAGGAGGTGGTCCCGGAGGAGCCGCAAGGCAACCTCCCGGACTCCAGGAGTGAAGGGGATAAGGCCCCCCAGGGCTCCAAGTCCGGCTTTGTGCCGGACACCACGCCGGAATCTTCAACAGTTCCGGACCGCGGTAGGCGAACTCCTTCCAAGAGGAGCAAGCCTTCTGAGCCGGCGGCCTCCGTCCAACCGGAGGTGCCGGACAATCTGCTGGAGGTGCTTGACGGCGCCTCCATCGACGAGGAGCACCGTACTATTATGAGTACGGTGATCCAAAAGGTTCGCTCCGCCAAGAGCGGACTGAGGGAACCTTGCGCTAGCCTTCTAACAGGCTTCGAGGTAAGTAAAAAAATATGTAAGAATATAACCGCATAGACAGTAGCCCCTGATGCTCTGTTTGGCGTTCGGAAAGAAAAGCCGAATAGAGGATCTATTAAATTTCGCAGGAGTCTAACAACAAAGAGTCAATATGCGTATGCAGGCTTCGCTGCTAGCCACCGCCGCACTGACTGCGGAGGTTGGTGCCCTGAAACAGGGACTCGAGCGGACCGAGCAAGAGCTCGGCCTTGCAAGCGGCAGCTCGAGGAGAAAGAAGGTAAGAAATACCTTACAGAAAAAGTGCCTATAAAAAGACGTGATTGCAAAAAATAACAGGATTGTATTGCTTATTGTAGGGGCCACGACTGAGGTGGCGACCCTCAAGCAGGCGCTGTCCGAGGTCAAAAAGAAAGCGGCCGCGAAGCGCACCGAGCGAGACAGACTTGGGGCTCAGGTCGGCGAGGTGCAGCAAGAGCTTCAGGCTCTCATGAAAAAACATGAGAGTTTGGAGCTTGAGTCAAAGACGCAAGCATCCGAGCTTGCGGTGGCCCTGGAGACTGCCAAGTCTGCCAAGGCCGAAGCCCAAAAGGCCCTCCAAGAGTTGGAGGAGATGAAGAAGATTGCAGCGGGTAAGGCATTCTTTATGCAAAGTAGAAATATAAAAGTAAACTACTTGTTACTTACCCGAATCCGGAGCTCTCCAGGGACATTCGCAGATCTTCCCCGCAGCGTATCCGACGCCACCGCATTCTACCGAGCTGAAGAGGGCAGCTCGACGGAGAAGGTGTTCTGGTCTCAGTATGCTGAGGCCGGGCACCCTGTGCCCTTGAGCGACCAGCTAAAACAGCTGGTCGAGCTCCACAAGGCGGCCGAACAGGCCATGAAGGGCTTCATAGTTCGGCTATGGCCCGGAGAGGCCCTGCCTAGGAGCTACTTCGGGCTGGTGCGGCGGCTGGTGGAGGCTTGTCCAAGGCTCGAGGTCATCAAGCGCTCCGTCTGCATCGAAGGTGCCCGTAGGGCCCTTGCCCATGCAAAGGTGCACTGGGGTAAGCTAGACGGTGAAAAGCTTGTGAGGGACGGGCCGCCACCGGGGAAGGAGCATCGCAAGCCCGAGAACTACTATAAGGATGTTCTTGCGGGTGCCCGCCTTGTGGCGGATGAATGTACCAAATATGTAATTTTTGAATGAACTCGCTCGTGTTTATCCTGTGCGCTGGAAACTTGTTCATATGCGCTAAGCAATGCTTATTGAATTTAAAATATTATTTTCTGTGCGACCGTTTATCAAAAATTGAGAGATGGCCAATCGTCGACTTCTGCCCCCACGCCACTAGTGCTGGGGTGTTCGGGATAAACCTGAGCGCTCTTTTTCCCATGGTTGGGTCCTTCGAGGGAGGCGCTCAGCACAACGAACCAGGCAATCAGACTATAATGCTTGAACACTCTCACTTAGCCATAGAACTTTATAATTTTAAATTTCGGCGAAGCCCCTAGTTTGGAAGACCGAGTTCGGGGCGCTATCCACGCCTTGGTCGGACAAAGCCAACTCCTCGCTCGAAGCGGCATAAGTCTTTAGGGACTCGAAAAACCTCTCGAACAGCGACCGGTCTCTCGCCTCATCATGACAGTCAGTTTTAGCTTTCTCCGCTGAGGTGCTTAACCTAGCTGAACCGGGGCACAATCGCAGTGGTTCTCCTAGTGCTACCTTAGCCGATATAGCGGAACGTAAGGCACCAAAACATAGGAGCCGGGCAAACCCAACTATTGACCCAAATCATGATTCGGAGCCGATGCATATAGTGCTATAAGTTCGGGGTGCCGCACTTGTGAAAGTGTACGGACTTCTCACACCATAATGAGGGGTACTGAAGCCCCTGGCGTGTTTGCCGTACCATGGTGTACGGGTGCGATCATGTCATTTAATAAACATATATATAAAAAGAGGATAATGCAAAAAATAGACAAAAAGCTATGCATTGTTTATAAAGAGGCTATTTATCAAAGCCGAACGATACAAATAGTGCAGTGAGCAAAAGATATTGACTATTCAGTATGTCCTGACCAGGGGCAGGCCGCGGAATTGTATTTAAAACAGGTATACCGCTCGTAACAGAGACCACCTGGGAGTTCCATAATGCGGCATGGCTTGTCTGCTTCCCTGGATCTTGCATCGTTTGTGCGGTAGTCGAATTGCCGAACAGGTTGTCCAAAGTATGGAGTCCTGAAAGTAAGAAAAAATTAAAAAAGAATCCGGCAGCCCCTAGTACGTTTTAAGCCGTATTTTGGGCGTGCCGTTATTGTGCCCTTTCCCCTGTGCCCATGGTATTTCAAGGCCGTAGTTATGTACGCGAGGTACTGGTTTCGCTATGTCGCGAAAGCTGGGGTTGGGGCCGCATTGCTACGCTTGCTCAGAGTGTGCCAGGCGGTCCTGCTGTGGGTTACTCCGGGCGCGCTTGGCAGTGTCTGGCTTTTTAATGGCCGGACTGGAGAATTGCCTGAGAAGGCTACTTTGTACCTCCGCTGCGAGAGCCGCCATATGCTCCTCCATACGGAGGGAGCGTTTGGTGTTTCCGTTGACCGTAATTACTCCTCGAGGGCCTGGCATCTTGAGCTTGAGATATGCGTAGTGCGGCACCGCATTGAACTTTGCGAATGCGGTTCGTCCGAGCAGGGCGTGATAGCCACTGCGAAACGGGACTATATCGAAGATTAACTCTTCGCTTCGGAAATTGTCCGAGGATCCGAAGACCACGTCAAGTGTTACTGAGCCTGTACAGTTGGCTTCTACACCTGGTATAACGCCTTTAAAGGTCGTTCTTGTGGGCTTAATCCTTGAGGGATCTATGCCCATTTTCCGCATTGTATCCTGATAAAGCAGGTTCAGGCTACTGCCGCCGTCCATGAAGACTCTTGTGAGATGAAATCCGTCGATGATTGGGTCGAGAACCAATGCAGCGAAGCTGCCATGATGGATGCTAGTGGGATGGTCCCTTCGATCAAAAGTGATAGGGCAGGAGGACCATGGGTTGAACTTTGGGGCGACTGGCTCCATTGCGTATACGTCCCATAGCGCACGCTTCCGCTCCCGCTTGGGAATGTGGGTTGCGTATATCATGTTCACCATCCGCACTTGTGGGGGAAAGCCCTTCTGTCCATTGTTGTTCGGCGGCTTGGGCTCCTCGTCGTCGCTGTGCAACCCCTTGTCTTTGTTTTCGGCCCTTAACTTGCCTGCCTGCTTGAACACCCAACAATCCCTGTTAGTGTGATTGGCTGGCCTTTCGGGGGTGCCATGTATCTGGCACAAGCGATCGAGTATTCGGTCCAAACTGGACGGGCCCTGAGTATTCTTTTTGAATGCCTTTTTCCGCTGACCGGATTTATAGCCTTTGAATCCGGCATTGACTGCCGTGTCTTCATTCCTGTTGCTGTTAATGCGGCGTTTTTGCTTATTCCGACGTGTCCTGCCACTTTTGTCCTTGGTATCCGAATTACCAGGGTTCTTTGATAAGTTGTTACTGCGAGCTAGCCAGCTGTCTTCTCCCATGCAAAAGCGGGTCATGAGTGTCGTGAGGGATGCCATGGATTTCGGCTTTTCCTGTCCCAGGTGCCGGGCAAGCCACTCGTCGCGGATGTTATGCTTGAAGGCTGCTAGGGGCTCTGCGTCCGGACAGTCGACTATCTGGTTTTTCTTTGTTAGGAACCGTGTCCAGAATTGGCTGGCCGATTCCTCTGGCTGCTGAATTATGTGGCTTAAGTCGTCGGCATCCGGCGGTCGCACATAAGTGCCCTGGAAGTTGTCAAGGAATGCGGCTTCCAGGTCCTCCCAAGAACCGATTGAGTCTGCTGGCAAGCTGTTAAGCCAATGTCGGGCCGGTCCTTTAAGTTTGAGCGGGAGGTATTTGATGGCGTGTAGATCATCGCCGCGTGCCATGTGGATGTGAAGGAGATAATCCTCGATCCATACCGCCGGATCTGTTGTGCCATCGTATGGTTCAATGTTTACGGGTTTGAAACCCTCTGGGATTTTATGATCCATTACTTCATTCGTGAAGCATAGCGGGTGTGCGGCGCCTCTGTACTGGGCTGTATCACGATGCAGCTCAGAGGAGCTATGTCTGTTGTGTTCGGCCCGGCCGGATTTGTTGTATCCGGAGTGAAGATCATTGTCACATGTCGTAGGGCACCTGCTCGATCCGTAGATTGATCTTGTTTGTCTTGCCTTATCCTCCAGTATGTCTCGCAGGTCGGGCGCATTTTCCCATGCCTTAGTTGAGCGGCGTCGGGGCATGGCTTCGGTGGAGGGCCGAGAGGCCTCTCTGTCACGGCCGCGAGGTGGCCGGTCTGCCATGTCATGTGCTGGTGATGTAGGTGCTTCCTCCTCTGATTGGGGTAGCGGCCTGCGCTTCGGGTAACTCTTGGAGGGGCGTTCGAGTTCATACTCTTCGGCCGCAAGGACTTCAGTCCATCTGTCAGCTAGCAAATCTTGGGCAGCTCTAAGCTGTTGCTGCTTTTTCTTGAGGCTGCTTGCCGTGGCTAAAAGCCTGCGTTTAAAATGCTCTTGTTCGGCGGGGTCTGATGGTATGACGAATTCGTCGTCATCGAGGCTTGCCTCGTCTTCGAAGGGAGGCGTATAGTTATCATCCTCGACCTCTCGGTCTGCCGCTCTCTCATGAGGGCTGGTTTCTCCATCTTCCTGTGCCGAATCTTGCTGAGGTGGGTGTTCTTCGGCGCTATCCGGGGTAGTATTATCTCCCGTGCCGGAATCACCGTTTTTGCTTTGGCGGGATTTAGAGCGGCGCCGCTGACGCCGGCGCTTTGGCTGTTTCTTGGGGGCGTCATCCCCCACTGTTCCATCGCCATCTCCATCTTTTGGAGTATCCACCATATATATGTCATATGACGAGGTGGCCTTCCAGCGCCCTACAGGTGCTGGTTCCTGTTCGTCTCCTACATCGTCGTCCATGCCGTCGGTGTCTTCGGAGCTGAAGTCAAGCATGTCGGTTAGATCGTCGACAGTAGCTACAAAGTGGGTGGTGGGTGGGTTTTGAATTTCCTCATCGTCCGGATCCCACCCTCGCTGACCGTAGTCCGGCCAGGGCTCTCCTGATAAAGAGAGAAACTTAAGAGAATTCAGGATGTCGCCAAAAGGCGAATGCTGAAAGATGTCTGCGGCGGTGAACTCCATTATCGGCGCCCAATCGGATTCGATTGGCAGGGGCGCGGGGGGTTCGGAGTCCGGGGAGGAGTCCGGATCCTCGGAGTCACGGGTCGTGCAGAGTGCGGGGCTAGCGTTTGGCTCGATCGCTTTCGGGATCGCAGCCCCTAAGGTGACGTCCAACCGTTCATCCTCGATTGGCGCAATAGGCTCCGAGTTAGGGGTCGGAACCGATGCGTGTGCGGCCTCCAGGACACTGTCCGGGGGCAGAGCTAGATCATGCCCCTCGAGATAGTGCGGCACGCTTGGCCGTGGCTCGAGCCCGTCGAAGATCAAGTCTCCGCGGATGTCAGCCGTGTAGTTTAAGCTTCCAAACCTGACTTGATGGCCAGGGGCGTAGCTTTCGATCTGCTCCAGGTGGCCGAGCGAATTGGCCCGCAGAGCGAAGCCGCTGAAGACGAAGATCTGTCTGGGAAGAAAAGTCTCACCCTAGACCGCATCGTTGTTGATGATCAAAGGAGCCATCGGGCCTAAAGGCGACGACACAGAGGAACTCCCAATGAAAGCACCAATGTCGGTGTCAAAACCAGCGGATCTCGGGTAGGGGGTCCCGAACTGTGCATCAAGGCCGGATGGTAACAGGAGACAAGGGACACGATGTTTTTTACCCAGGTTCGGGCCCTCTCGATGGAGGTAATACCTTACTCCTGCTTGATTAATATTGATGATATCGGTAGTACAAGAGTAGATCTACCACGAGATCAAGGAGGCTAAACCCTAGAAGCTAGCCTGCGGTATGAATGTTGTATATGGAGTTGGTTGCCTATGGACTGCAACCCTCTGGTTTATATAGACACCGGATAGGGTTAGGGTTACACAGAGTCGGTTACAATGGTAGGAGATCTTGAATATCCGCATCGCCAAGCTTGCCTTCCACGCCAAGGAAAGTCCCATCCGGACACGGGACGAAGTCTTCAATCTTGTATCTTCATAGTCCAGGAGTCCGGCTGAAGGTATAGTCCGGCTACCCGAACACCCCCTAATCCAGGACTCCCTCACCTAGTTTGCACAAGTAATTAGTACGCTCGTTTTTCTCAAGAAGTTATGTTTACCGAGGCATTAATTAGAACGAATGCATGAATGACCACTAAATTTCCATGAACTTCTACATGCATTGGTGAGTTTTCTCTTGACATTGCTTGCATCGGGTGATCTAACGCACCTCGAAATCCAACATGTGATGGTACTACTACTGGTAGTAGAATTGAGACTTATAAAACGAAAAAATGAATGATTTTTAGATGAGCCCTATAAACCCTAGTGGGTACGTACTCCGTACAATCAGATTTTCCCAAAACTAAGTCGCCCAACCTTTATTTTCTTGTTTCCCTTCCCGCCTCCTTGCCTCGAACAGACTATGCCAAACTCCCCTGCTTGTCGTACGGGAAAAGACCCGCCCTCGCCTTTTTTAGTCCGGGTTTGTATCGATGGATCGCGCAAAGCAGCAAAAACCCAAGCCGTGTCTTGTACTCCTCCGTCGACGCTCGCTTTCATGAATTCTGTACTTCATGTCGCCGACTTGTGGGACATATAGCAACCGGGTCGACGTGTCAAGCACCAAATAAGAGTGCAGAACAGCAAGGGGGACGCACCCCTGTCGTACCGCCCCAGTAGTAGTTGTAATGAGCAATGAGACGTCAAATCACAATGCCGCACCTTCCCAAACGGATGAAGCAACCATTATTTCACACTTCGGTTCGCCATCATCTGAAACCACGTAGTATTGCTTCTGCCTCAAGAGGGACGCGCACATCACCTTGGTACATCATGACACATGGGACAGGCCATGCTCCCCCGCCGATCGCTCGGTAAAATCACCTCATTTTTACTACTATACTTCCTCCGTATTGGTTTACATGGCATGCACGTCGTTCTAGGTTGAGAATTTAACTGGCAATATATGTGATGAACAATATATGTTTAGAAACGACATCCACTTAATAATCCAATGATATACTTTTTGTGACATAGTAACTCAGGTTTAGTTAGTCAAGTGGATGACCTAGAACTACGTGCACTCCCTATAAACCGAGACGTCTAAAAAACAAGACGGAGAGGGTAGTTCAGTATGTATCTTTTTACATCAATATAGTCGGGATTCACCAAGGAGCAAAACCAAGTGGTAGGCTGCACTTGCCGTGTTGGCGTAGTGACTCAAGCAGGGTCAGTCCGCACACGAAATGGCAACACACTTAACAGGACCCCTTTGGCCGACATGTGGCTCATCCACTGTCTTGATCCACGTGTGATGCATCAAATTACAGTTTGGAGCGGCGGTTGGAATTGGAGGCACCCCGGTCGTAGCGCCACAGTAGTAGAAAATGAGCGATGAGGGGTCAAATCACAAAGCCCCACCTTTCCTGCATTAAGCTGGACGGACGAAGCAACCATCATTTCACTCTAGGGCGCAAGAGCATAAAGAAAAGAGAAAACCAATGATGCGTGCGGCAGCTACCTAGGGCACCCTAGGGTAGGGGTCTCCACTACAGATCTTTTTTTTTTCAAAACGCCTCCACTACAAATCGGCTTCTCCCTCGTCCTCTTGAAAAAAACCAAAGATGTGTGCGGCGGTAGTGTTTGTAGGAGTACTACTAGGGCGTGCGGGGCCACGTCGTCGTAAACGGGAGAGGGATTGAGTTCGAGTCGATGCCTTAAATATGTGTGGGCCGCTTGGTTTTAGGGGAATGAGGCAACATTTTGGGTTCGGGGACCAGTGGAGATATAGTACGTATAAAAAATTGTGGACGTAGGTTCTACCGAAAGGAAATGATGCATGGGCCTTGCATTTTGCTATACCCGGGGCCGCGTGAAATTTGCTACTCTATTCAAAACTAGTAAGGTACACATGCATTGAACGCATGAGATTTCGAAACCAAATTATGAATAAATACACACTATAGCATGTAAAGCTTTGAGTCATATATGCATGATGTAGATGTTCG
Source organism: Triticum dicoccoides (assembly GCF_002162155.2). NCBI lineage: Eukaryota > Viridiplantae > Streptophyta > Magnoliopsida > Poales > Poaceae > Triticum > Triticum dicoccoides. Next base: position 153,102,580 of record NC_041388.1, read on the forward strand.
TTTGGTTCTTATAGTTCATCTCATTCAAAATCAATTATTTTTATAAAAATGTTAAGATTCCTGGGGTTGTGCATTGTAAAGCATACAGTAAAAAACAAATAATGGCAATTCATTTAGAAAAAAAATCAATTATGATATGGAAGATTCTAGAACAAAGGAGAAGTGCTTGTGTTTTGAGGTTTGTGCATTATGCTTAAGTTCAACCATGTAGTTTTCTATATTGTACATCTGGCAGATCTGGTGGAATGTTGATGATATCCAACGGCCAGTAGTGCTCAGATTTGCCATCTCTGCACTGTCGGATTAGCTTCATCCAGCGACCATCTTTCAAGTTATTCGCACACTATATAGTTATTGTGCCATAGTTGCATGTCTTGGAAAAAAGCTACTAGTGGGTTGTACTAGCTATTTAGGAATAGAAGATGTATACATGGAAGTTATAGGGAAAGAGATGACATGGAGTATCTCAATTCCTATGAGTAGGGATTGGAAAAGAGATGTCATTTGGTTGACATCATAGGAACTTTTCTATTGAATCTAGAGATGCCATGTATCTCAATTCCTATGAGGAGGGATTAGAAAAGAGATGTAATTTGGTTCATATCATAGGAACTTTTCTATTGAATATACGCTAATGTTTATTTTCCGTTGAAATTATGGGAGTATAGGAATCCATTCATATGAACCAAGTGGCTCTAAAGCTATATCAATGATATCATGTTTATTTCCTTTGAAATGTGGAGTATATGAATCTATTCCTATGAACCAATTGGCTCTAAAGGAAAAAATCCTATAAAAATCATATCATATAGAGTTCCTATGATATTCCTCCACACCAAAGGATGGTTGAATTGTTGCAGGTGATACGATGGTCTTTCTTTGTAGACTCCTCGCCCATCTTTATAGTTACCTCTCGAAGATGAATGGAATGATATATACAGGGTATTCTACATGTGCAATTTGGTACATGAAAACTCGGTAAAAGTTTGCGAGGTTCGAATTTTCAATAAAGCTATATGCACCGCATTTTGGAACGGAGTGTGACACCCCAAGACCGGAGCTTCAGATGCCTTCCGTGGTTTCTGGGTTTCATCGTGTGATTTGTTTGGTTCTTTGCATTCATCATTGCATCATGTCATCATGCCATCATGTCATTTCTTTTCATAACTCAACTAAATAAATGCCATGGATCTTTGATCCATTTAAATCGAGGGAATTCACTTGTGATTTCTCTTTATAACATATTAAAGCCTCTCAATACTATTAGGGAGCTATAATAAAAATTATTCCATTTATTTGGAATTAACCATAACACACTTGCAAATATCCCATGCCTTTGTTATCTCAATTCTTGGTCTCCAACCTTTGCCCATATATCCTTTCGTCATTTTCCAGAGCTCCACCTAAATTCTCAACATTTTTGGACACTTCCAAAACCTAGTCCTAGTTCAAACCCATTTGAATTAAATTCAAATGGGTTTGAATTTACATCTTCCAATCTTGGCCTTTTCCATTTTCTCGAAACAAGCGTATTTTTGTGAGTTCGGGAAAATTATCCCCATGTCCAAAAATCTTTTCCTAAACATCTCTTTCTTTTCCTCTCTTTATTGTTTTTTCTGCTAAAAAAATATAAGAGGGGAAGGGAGAGCCCATCTCGAGCCAGCAGCAATGCAGCCCAGCTCCAGCAGCAACTGGGCTGGCCTCTAAGGCCCAGTCGCCCCAGGCCCGTCCTGCCCTATTAACCCTAGCCCAGACCCCTCCTCTCGATCTCTCCTCCTTTCCTCCACCTTGCGCCGACAGGAGACCCTCGCTCTTCCTCCTTCTTCTCTCGATCTCGGTCTGCTGCCCGACCCCATCTCTCCCTCGCAGGCGCGCCCCCCTTCTTGTCCTGAATCTCCCTCTCGGTCCCTCCCTTGCTCGAGCCCTCCAGGATCCTCCGTCCGGCCGCGCCACGACCAAGCTGGGTCCTGCTCCGACGAAGTTGCGCCTCAGCGTCGCCGTCCTCCATGGCTGCCGGCGAGCCTCTTCTCTGCTGCACCTGCCTCGACCTCCTCTGCTAGGTCAAGCAGCGCCGCCCCGTCGACCTGCCTCGTCCTCCCGTCTCCGGCCTCATCCCCGACCCCAGCTGCCGGATCCGGGCGGATCGAGTAGGCCCGCGTCGAGCACCTCCACCACCTTGCTCCGTCGAGCTCTGTCCCGCTGCACCTCGCCTTGGGCCACCTGCACCACCTTGGGAACCCCTGCCAGGAGCGCTGCCGCTGCTTCCACTTCGCCTGAACCGCGCCCTGCTTCACCTCGGACAGCAGCAGCTCACCCGCTTGTCCCCGTGGTCTCGACTCAGCCAAACGCCAGGCCCACGGGTCCAGGCCGCCTTCCCTTCCCTTCGCCAGATCTGGCCTTCGGTTCATGTTGACCGGAGGATCGCAAGAGATCTCTCTGTCTCCTGTACACGTTGTTCGTTAACAGACTGATGCACGCCAAGACCATCTCGGAAAACCGCAAGTACCCATACGCGCGAAGACACCAAGACCGTTTCGGGATTCACCAAGTACCACTACGGCGACATGAACATCTATGGACGTGTACGACTACCGTTGCCCGAAATACCATGGGTCACAAGTGCCATGAACGACTATCGTCACTTGGGTTTGGCAAGATGCCGAGTACCACTATGTTTGCCATGTACATCTACACCAAGACCGACAACCGAATGACTTAATACCGAAACGTCAAGTTCCTCGATGAACCGTGTACGACTACCGTCGCCTCGGAGATGTTGGGTTCATCAAGTTCCTCTTCGGGAAAGTACCACTACTTCCACGACGATACGAGAACAACTACCCTTGTTGAATGTCGTCAAGTGAACAACTACCCTCGACGTGTACGACTACCTCGTGAATGTGTACCCGTCGATCCCGGAGACCTATGTTGCGCCAATTACCCCCTCGTTAACCCGAACATATACAGGAAACCGTGTACCACTACCGTTGAGGATCGATAGTACCACTACTTCTACTACCGTCCCGAGAACGTCTACTTCCCCTACACCGCATCGAACTCGAACCCCTCCGGTAACGCACGCTTCGAAGGCATAACCCCGAGACGACGCTCGTGGATGAATGCTTGCGATGTATGAGTTGAATCGTGTGTTGCTCTGTGCCCGAGTTGTTCTTTGCGAGTTCCTCGCTGCCATGCCGTCCACCGGTGGGGAACCCGGCAACCGGGATCACCCCATCATCTTGCATGACACGCCCCCGTCGCCTTTTCTTTTGCACCGGCATCTTAATCAAGTTACCGGAATCGGAACGCTGCCGTGGCACCATTTTCATTATCGTTGCCGTGGCACCCCTTTCTTTCCGCCACGGTGACAAATGCTTCATAATGCTCTTGTCAACTTTTAATAAAAATAGCATAAACTTGGCCATGTCATCCGCGTCATGATAACAACAATTAAAATGTTTAAATTGTTGTTTGCATTTAAATTGCTAATGGATATGGGGATTTACCGGATTTGTTGTTTGTTATATCCGGCCCCATTTAAATTGCTTAGTTAGATAGTTTCTTTTATGCTTCACCCCATGCCATGCTAACCAACATTTAATATTGTTGGGTACATAAACAAGAGCGAACTAAATAATTATTGTGGTGTCCATCAATATGCAACTCGTTGCATATTGAGCTCCACTTAACTTGTAGTTTTGTTTGTTCCCTTTGCCATGCCATGCATATTTAAACCGGACATGCATCATACTTGGTTGTGCATCATGCCATGTTATGTGATGGTTGTTTACTATGTTGTTTGCTTATTTCCGGTTGTTTCCCTTGTTAGCTTCGGTTCCGTTCCGGAGTTGTGAGGATTAGTTCGACTACGTCCGTTTGTCTTCTTCATGGACTTGTTCTTCTTCCTTTCGGGATCTCAGGCAAGATGACCATACCCTCGAAATCACTTCTATCTTTGCTTGCTAGTTTTCTCGCTCTTTTGCTATGCCTATGCTGCGATACCTACCACTTTCTTATCATGCCTCCCATATTGTTAAGCCAAGCCTCTAACCCACCTTGTCCTAGCAAACCGTTGTTTGGCTATGTTACCGCTTTGCTCAGCCCCTCTTATAGCGTTGTTAGTTGCAGGTGAAGATTGAAGTTTGTTCCATGTTGGAACATGGATATTTGTTGGGATATCACAATATCTCTTATTTATATTAATGCATCTATATACTTGGTAAAGGGTGGAAGGCTCGGCCTTGTGCCTGGTGTTTTGTTCCACTCTTGCCGCCCTAGTTTCCGTCATATCGTTATTATGTTCCCGGATTTTGCGTTCCTTACGCGGTTGGGTTATAATGGGAACCCCTTGATAGTTCGCTTTGAATAAAACTCCTCCAGCAAGGCCCAACCTTGGTTTTACCATTCGCCACCTAGCCTTTTCCCCTTGGGAGTCACGCATCCCGCGTGTCATCTTTATTTTAAACCCCCGGGCCAGTGCTTGTCTAAGTGTTGGTCCAACCCAGAGCACCGTGCGGGGCCGTCCGTTGGCAACTTGGGTTACGTTGGCTCCCGTACGCTTAGCTTATCCGGTGTGCCCTGAGAACGAGATATGTGCAGCTCCTATCGGGATTTGTCGGCACAGCGGGTGGTCTTGCTGGACTTGTTTTACCATTGTCGAGGATGTCTTGTAACCGCGATTCCGAGCCTGATCGGGTCTTCCTGGGAGAAGGAATATCCTTCGTTGACCGTGAGAGCTTGTGATGGGCTAAGTTGGGACACCCCTGCAGGGATTTGAACTTTCGAAAGCCGTGCCTGCGGTTATGGGCAGATGGGAATTTGTTAATGTCTGGTTGTAGAAAACCTGAAGTTGATCTTAATTAAAATACACCAACCGCGTGTGTAACCGTGATGGTCTCTTCTCGGCGGAGTCCGGGAAGTGAACACGGTGTTGGAGTAATGCTTGACGTAGGTTGTTCTAGGATCACTTCTTGATCATTAGTTGTTCGACCGTGCTTTTGCCTTCTCTTCTCGCTCTCTTTTGCGAATATGTTTAGCCACCATATATGCTAGTCGCTTGCTGTAGCTCCACCTCATACCTTTTACCCTTCCTATAAGCTTAAATAGTCTTGATCGCGAGGGTGTGAGATTGCTGAGTCCCCGTGACTCACAGATACTTCCAAAACCAGTTTGCAGGTGCTGATGTTACCGAGCAAGTGACGCAACCAAGCTCAAGGAGGAGCTCGATGAAGATCTTTTCCTTTGTCTTGTTTCGTTTTCAGTTGATCAGTAGTGGAGCCCAGTTGGGGTCGATCGGGGGACCTTGTCGCATTTGGGGTTGTTCTCTATTTTGGTTCCGTAGTCGGACCTTGATTGTATTTGGATGTTGTAATGCTTTATTCATGTAATTGTGTGAAGTGGCGATTGTAAGCCAACTATGTTTCTCTTTCCCTTTATGTATTACATGGGTTGTGTGAAGATTACCTCACTTGTGACATTGCTTTCAATGCGGTTATGCCTCTAAGTCGTGCTTCGACACGTGGGAGATATAGCCGCATCGAGGGCGTTACACGGAGGGAGCATACGGCAGTTGCTAACACTCACGTGGAAAATTTGTGTGTAGGCAGAGTGGCTATTCTGTTAAATGACATCGCAAAACTGACACTGTCGGATGCCGATCAAACTGTTCTTACGGCATTCGTCAGGAAAAGGCTTGTGACGAACGTTTGTCGGATAATGATTTACGGACACAAGCATTGCATTGATACGTGCCCCCCTCTCTCACGCATATGCACCCTCCCGAGTCCTCTCGCACCCACCGCCTGTCTGCAGGTAGACGTCACACACATATGTGCTCTTCACACCATACCCTCAGAACTTCTAAAAAACAAAAGACATCGCGCACATTTTATTTTAGCTCACACGTCACACACTTATACTATTACTCTTGTGGCGAACGTTCTTCGGACATAGTATATTGTACTCTCACGAAGAGAAGCGGTGCACGCACACACTAGTTTTCTCACACCCACTCGCAGGGTACACGTAGGAGTGCATTTTTTGAAGCTGGTACGACAAAATCACTCCACTATATATATAAGCAGGAGCCTTAGAGCTTGCTTTACTAGGGTTCCTCTCATTCACTCTCTCATGCTCTCCAGATCTAAGCAAGACATAGGTGGCCACACTCTCTCTCAGCTCACGGCTGGTCACAAATCCGGCCGGACAACCTCGACCGGGGTAGGGGTGTAGGTGCATCGTTCACGTTGTCGTTGGCAGCGAGGGAGGAGACCAACGGCTGCCCTCGTGTCCCGATCGGCGGCCGTGCCATTCTCTTCGAGAGAGCGTCGGCTCTGGAGGGCCTCCGACCCCTTCTTCCTCCCTGCGATATTGTGGCAATTATGCGTCCTCCCGACGCCATCTTTGCCACATGCCGACGACCCTCAGGTATATATTCCTTCGAAACCTGCCTTGCTCTACTGCCCCAGCTCCCCACTTGGCTTCGTGTGGATCTTTTTCTACTTCCGTCCGCTGTCCCAAATCCACCTAGACTTTTACTATTATTAGAGGTAAAGCTAGTTCATACAGTTGACTCTAAGAGTTGTTTCAAACAGGGAAGAAAGTGGGAAAGCTGTAGCATGAATCTAGGACTTGGTTCTAAGAGGAAACAGGGGAAAGTAGTAGATAGTGGCTACCCAACTGGTCTCTTGGTTGAAAAGACGAAGAAAGCATGGTGGATGGCAAAGGGTGGGGGGAAGTGGACCTATCTCTTGGTTGAAAAAGGAAAGGAAGTGATGGGTGTTGGGGGACAATGCAAATGAGAATGAGCAGGTCTAGATTTCCTGTGCTCACATAGGAAAATGTTGCCGAGGAGATAAAAAATGGGAAAAATGCAGACATGCTGCCTGAGTGTTTGCCGCTCTTGGCAACCACATCTACCTCACCACTTTATGGCCCTGCTGTCCCTATGCCCATATCGCTACCGTTAATGTAAAATCACATGAAGCATTAAGCAATGCCACCTAATGTCACTAATAAGTAATGATCTAGTGCCGTCGATAAATTGAAGCAATGCCACCACCATTTTATGAAGTGCTTCCATCTTGCTTTATTTCCCACAAATTGTTTTTTTCGCAGTTACACTTAAACCTCACACCGCTAACATTGATTCATCCCAGTGGAACTGCATAAATTTGATTGCACATTTACTGACCATGTGCTACTCTCATGATAGTAATACTAATGCTATTGTTCTACATGTTAATCTAGTGGCAGTGTTGATGTGATGTGATGCTACTTACTTAAGGACACTTTCATACTGTCAATCTAGTGCCAATTATAATACAATAGATGCTGCTGTTAATCATACGCCACTTCAAATATCTGTCACTGTTTATATTTGTGCAAACAGGGATGTTTGTCTCCATATCGTTTCGGGATGTCTATCTCCATATCGTTTCTATCCGCGCAATCAAAAGCACACACCACAGTTTTAGTAGAACTGCGCAAAATGAGATGGCTATCCCTCGTTGCCGTCGTCTAACCACCCGTCTTCCAGGTATTCCTACATTAGTAGTTACTAGGTAGAATGACCAACGCAATATAAAAGAAGTTGATTCGTACGTTTTACTTCCTGATTGTAGCGTAGGGACGAGCGAAAACAACTGCATCCTAGTCCGAAATGCACTTTCTACCAGTTCATCCATGGACCGAGGACTAGCTGGCACGGATGCACGACAGTTTTTTGGACAGGTGCGCGGACAAGAGGCATTGTGGTCTGCTTATTTCTGCAAATAGCTGTGCTTAAATTTAGTGGAATGCACAAGAATTTCAGCTGGTCAGTACACTACATGGTTCAGTTCAGCATTGTAACTGAGAACACAATTATAATTGGTTATTCTGGAATGAGAGAACCTAACCGTGGATGGTGGCAACAAGAAAAAACCAGAGTGAACTCTAGGAAATTTAAGCCTGCTAGAAGGCCCTTTGCTCAGAGAAGCTTTGCTTGTTTTTTCCTGATTTGTAAACCTTCTCACAACTTTGTCTTTTGCTGTGAACTAGTATATGTTTGTTATGTTCTATGAGTCATTCAGATGTATAAAATTGCTTAACTTATGCTTTTCAAGTTTTTTATGAAGCCAAGTTTAATGTGAGTGTTCCACACGAACGCTAGACTAGTGTGTGAACGTTTGGATTTTACATTGTGGCCTCAGTTAACTGCATGAACCACTGTAACAAGATACATAGTTGCTTATATGTCAGACAACAGATTGTTGATTGTTAGCTGGTCGATAGCCTAGTGTTGAAGCGAGCTGAGCCAATGTGCCGTGTTTTGCACAACTGCTTACTAGTGGGGTAGCACCAACAGTGTTTACAAGTACTTATGTATACGTCGGTGCATAGTTCTCAAACGAGTACTCTATTTCATCAAAACACACACTGCTCGTATGATAAAACTAGTGAGGACGCATCTGTTTCGGCAACAATTACGATGATTCACGGGCACACAAAAGTAGCAGCAGTTCCCATAGACGGATTCAAACAGAGTACAAGCCCCAAAGGGCTCGATAATAGGCAAGGTTCGGCTAATTAGACAGAATCCAAACTACTATTAAACACTAGCTGGGGCAAGTATTTCATGCCTTGATCTAATTTGGGCTAGACACAAGACGGAACTTGCCATGAACATCATCGAGGACGTCCGGCAGCAGCTCAATCATGTGAACCTTCATGACGACAACCTTGTGGCCTTGCTACTCATAAACTTGTTTGTGGAGTCATGCCACGTGATCTTCCTGCATAAGCTTGACAAGAACAGTATGTGTCGGTGTCAAAACCGGCAGATCTCGGGTAGGGGGTCCCGAACTGTGCGTCAAGGCCGGATGGTAACAGGAGGCAGGGAACACTTTGTTTTACCCAGGTTCGGGCCCTCTCGATGGAGGTAATACCCGACTCCTGCTTGATTAATATTGATGATATGGGTAGTACAAGAGTAGATCTACCACGAGATCAAGGAGGCTAAACCCTAGAAGCTAGCCTATGGTATGATTGTTGTGCATGGAGTTGATTGCCTACGGACTACAACCCTCCGGTTTATATAGACACCGGATAGGGTTAGGGTTACACAGAGTCGGTTACAATGACAGGAGATCTTGAATATCCGTATCGCCAAGCTTGCCTTCCACGCCAAGGAAAGTCTCATCCGGACACGGGACGAAGTCTTCAATCTTGTATCTTCATAGTCCAGGAGTCCGGCTGAAGGTATAGTCCGGCTACCCAAACACCCCCTAATCCAGGACTCCCTCAGTAGCCCCTGAACCGGGATTTAATGACGACGAGTCCGGCGCGCAGATTGTTCAGCATTGCAAGGCGGGTTCTTCTCCAAATCTTGTGTACCTATAGGAATAATGTCCGATTTTTGTAATGTAGTGCTCCTCGGCTTCCATGCCCAATAATGGCCGTCTTCCACATGTTCAAACAAATGTGAAAAGCCGGGGCGTTTTTACATCCACATCCCTAGCCGTATAAACGAGCCGCCTTTTTAACGGGATGGGGATTTAGGTCGAAACCACATCTTCTCCTTTCCGTGAGTTATCATCAGAGCGCTTCCAGCAAAGGTCCATTCCAACATGACCAGCCGTCGCAGCTCCTCCCCTCGCCCCTCCGGTCCCAAACCCGGGGACTGGGAGAGTTGCACCATCCCACATAGCAAGTTAGCATCACTTGAGGCCAAGGGATTCCTCCCTCAGGCATACATGGTCCCGGTCCGAGCCGGTCTTGCCACCTATAATGGCGGAAAACAAGCGGAGAGCACCCCCAATCCTTCTAAAGGAGAGCGGGTGTGCCTCGTCCCCTATCTAATAAGGGGACTGGGATTTCCAATTCACCCATTTCTCTGCGGGCTTCTAGAGTTCTACGGCCTCCAGCTGCACAATCTCACGCCCGCCTCCGTATTGCACATTGCGGGTTTCGTCGCCCTTTGCGAGCTATTTTTAGGCGTCGAGGCTCATTTCGCGCTGTGGAAGAGGTTATTCTGCCTGGTGCCCCGTTCTAAAAAGGGGTCTATATATCAAGTGGGCGGAGCTGAAGTATGGCGCATCGCCGGGACCGGATACCTATCCGGAACCCCAAAGAAGGCGTCTGAGGACTGGCCTTCGGAATGGTTTTACATAGATGATGTCCCGCTACCGGACCCTATCCGGGTCGGTCTCCCTGAGTTCAACGGTGCTCCATTGAAGAAACGCTTGAGCTGGCGTCCGCGGAGCTCTTAGAGAGAAAGTGACAGAGACGTCCTTTACCTGATGGGCCGGATAAGATTGTTGGCTCATTCCGGACTAACCATGATTGGAGTCATGGCCGCATGCATTATGCGGGGGGGTGCAGCCGCTTCAATATAGAGGCTACCCCATGTGGGATTTTAACGGGGAGGATGACGCCACACGTTACGGTCGTAAGGGGCCGCCCTCAGCCGCCGCCTTAGTAAAGATCTTATCCTCTTTGTATAAGGGAGAAAAGGAGGAATTCCTCCACGTCAATCCACAGGCCGGATTTACTATGTACGATCCTCCAAGTTGGGTAAGTGAATAATTGCGCTTGCCCGTTTGTTTTATACTCCCACGGTTAGATATGTAGTCTAACGACTTTAGTGCAGGAACTGTGACAGGAGGTAAAGGATATAAACAGCCGCCCTCCACAGCCCGAGGACCCAGAATGGTCCCTCGATCCGGACTCTGAAGAGGATCGAGACATATCGGTGGAGCTTATCGGCGGGGTGTTCCATCAGCTAAGGAAGGACAATACCTTGGTAGCCATCATGGCTGATTACCCAGGGTTAATCCCGGCCTCCCAGGTGACAGAAACCGGAGTCTCATTCCCTCGAGAGAGATTGCACTCTCGCGTATTTCGGTGTTTCTGACGACAACCATGTTTTGCAGGGGAGTTTTCCGAGGCAGGAGGCCGAACCTGCAGCGGCTAGCTAATGAGGGGCCGCAGGGCCCCGTGGGGCAAAAAGGAATGAAGTCCGTACTGAGATGCCGGCGCAAAGGTATAGTGCACCCTCTGTTTCCCTGGAGTTATTCTATCAGGGCATATTAACATTCGTGCTATCTTCAGAACGAAGAGACCTCGCCGGACTACATCCGGAGAGGTTGCCAATCGCGCCTCCACCAGCCAGGCTCCAACGTCTGGCCAGGAAGCAGAGGCGAGCACAAGGCGCGCACCGGACGCTCCTCCGACAGAGGATCCGGATAGGCTGTCTGCCACAAATTCTGAAGTGGAGAGTTCCATGAACCACAGGCGTCGCCGGACAGTTCTACGCGACGCTTGTTTCTCCCAAGAGGCTTTAGATGCCTTTAATTTGGGAGATGCGTACCTCCGTGCCGCTCAAAATGGTTTAGCCAGAGCCACGGAGCAGTATGTAAAAGACATACTACTAAGAAATTTTTTGTCAAATATATATATACCAGTAGCCCCCGAGACTTGAAACAGTTTAGAGCAACTGATTTAAGGATCATTTAATATGCAGGTTCTTACAAAGAAGAATAATGTACTGTCCCAGGAGCTGGAAAAGTGCAAGGCCCAACTAGAGGCCGCACTAGCCGCAGCAGGGGAGTCCAAAGAGACCCCCTCAGGTAAGATACACTTCAAAAGATTAGTATTGTGCGGTGTAGGTGCAAATCTGATAGATCATATTGCAGATGGCGCCGGACTCGATTCGGACAAGCAACAACTCTTACGCCAGCTAAAGGCCGGTGAGAGTATGTTGACAAAGGTGAGGCGAGAGAAGAATGATCTTCAGGATGCCAACACCAAGCTGGACGTCGAACTTAAAGATGTTCGTGGCTAGCTGTCGGACTCCACGAAGGAGAATCAGCGGCTTCGACGCGGCATTTTTAGTAAGTGCTTGAATGAACTTTGAAAAAAGAGTTCGGCGAGGAAGTCGACTAACAGAGTAATGTCTGTAGGTATGCTCACAGGTCATCCTGCAGAGGAGATGCCCGGTTCTACAGGTGACCTTCTTCCTGAACTCATGCAACTGCACGAGCGAATTCGGCAGGCGATGCGGGGTGTTACCCAAGCCTTATGGCCTGCCCACTCCATGCCCGAGGGCCTTGGAGAGCTTGCGGAGAAGCTGAAGGGAGCTCGGCGGCGCTTCCAGTTGTGGAAGATATCGTCCTGTCGACAAGGTGCTAGGGAAGCCTGGGCCATGGTGAAGACCCGTTTTACAAAGTCGGACCCGAACCACATGGCCGAGGTCGGACCAGTGGGGCCTGACGGGAAGGAGATCCCTGTGAGCTTAGTATACGGCCAAGTAGAGTTGGCCGCGAAGTATTCCCAGCAGGACTGTAAATTAGACAGCCTGTTAGATGGTATAGAAGAGGAATACAATCAGTCAGAATGACTATGTAATTTTGAATTGACATGTGTAATGCCTTCTAGCCGGATTGTAGATCGTTTGTCGTTGCCGACCTTTTCGCTTCAACCTCGGGACCTAACGGTCCGGAGTGTGTCCGAATACCATAGCGGTTATATAAGAACCGTGGTATGCGTGGAGACCAGGCGTGGGGGTCATTAGTGCTTTATCAGACAAATGCCCAACTAGTTATGTTATATTACATGGTTAGTAAGAAACATCTTCCAGAGAGAAATAGTTCCGTTAGGGGTTCCTTTCGCTGGGAGGCATGCCCTAAAGTGCATGTCCGGACTGCGTAAAAAGACGCAGAAAAAGCATCTGGGGGCGCATAAAATGAGTAAAAAGATCATCTTTTATCTCACCGACCGAATATTCCCTTAAGAACGCTAGCTTTCGGCTTCACCCAGTCTGAGGTACACGTCCGGCTGACCCGGCAGTAACAATCGCAGAGGTGCTCCCTTTACCGCCTAGCCGAACAATCGAGAATGTAGGGGTAAGCACAGGAGCCAAGCAACCCAGCTTGGCCAAAACTTAAGTCATATCGATGCATATAATGGTGAAGAAAAAGGTACATGCGGAAGTTTGACGCATGTGTTGGGCATGAAGCCTGTATAAATAAGCTTCTGTTAAAGAAGCCCCCAGGTTTAATGAGCGCGAGTGGCGCATCACTAGATAAGCCTTTAAGGGCTATAAAAGAAAAGAATGGAAGGAGAGAAATGTAAGACAGAAAAATGCAAAAAATGGACAGAGGAAGGAGACGAACACAGAGTCCGGCACTAGGCATAGAATCTTCGGAGACGGGTGGCGTTCCACGGGTTCGGCTCGAGTCGGTTATCCGACGCATCTCGCAGGCGGTACGCCCCGCCAGTCAGGACTTGGTCGATTATGAATGGACCTACCCACTTGGGCTTGAGTTTCTCCTTTTTCTTATCCGGCAGGCGTAGAACTAGTTCGCCAACATTGTAATTTTTGGCCCGTACTTCTCTGCCTTGATATCTTCGGGCCTGCTGTTGATAGAATGCGGAACGGGCTTTTACCACGTCACGCTCCTCCTCCAGGGTGTCCAAGTTGTCCTACCGATCGAGCTCGGCTTCTCTTTCTTCGTATATGCGCACTCTAGGTGAGTCATGAATTATGTCGCAGGGCAGAACTACCTCCGCGCCGTACACCATAAAAAATGGTGTGTATCCGGTGGTGCGATTTGGCGTGGTCCGTAGCCCCCATAGCATGGAGTCGAGCTCCTCTACCCAGTGCGTGTTAGATTCCTTGAGGGACCGCACCAGTCTGGGTTTAATGCCGCTCATGATAAGACCATTTGCATGTTCGACCTGGCCGTTGGTTTGTGGGTGATAGACGGAAGCATAATCGAGCTTGATGCCCATGTTTTTGCACCAGAGTTTTACCTCGTCGGCGGTAAAGTTTGTACCGTTATCGGTTATGATGCTGTGGGGGACGCCATAACGGTGTACAACCCCGGATATGAAGTCTATCATAGGTCCGGATTCGGCCGTTTTAACAGGCTTGGCTTCTATCCATTTGGTGAATTTATCCACCATGACCAGTAAGTATTTTTCCTATCGGTCCCACCTTTAAGGGGTCCGACCATGTCAAGCCCCCAGACCGCAAAAGGCCAGGTGATGGGTATAGTTTGGAGTGCGGTGGGTGGCATATGGCTTTAGTTGGCAACCAACGCATCATTGGACCAAGTCCTGAGCGTCTGCCCGGGCCATCGGCCAATAAAAGCCTGTACGGAAAGCCTTGCTAACAAGGGACCGAGCAGCGGCGTGGTGACCACCGAGTCCGGCATGAATTTCAGCTAGAAGGTTCCGCCCTTCCTCTTCGGAGATGCACCTTTGAAGGACTCTGGTAGTGCTTTTCTTATAAAGCTCTCCCTCATGGACTCTATTGGCTTTAGATCGCCACACTATGCGGCGGGCCTCATTTTGGTCCTCCCGGAGTTCCTGCCTAGTAAGGTAGGCTAGGAATGGTTCTGTCCACGGGGCGATGACCGCCATTATTACGTGGGCTGAAGGTGTAATTTCATTGGCAGAGCCACCAATTGTGTCAGATTGTTCGGCATCGAGTGGTGCGGCTGGGTCCGGGCTGTTATTTGTGGGTTCCCCCTCCCATGCTACGGATGGTTTGAACAATCTTTCCAAAAAGATGTTGGGGGGACTACAACGCGTTTTGCTCCGATGCGTGCCAGGACGTCCGCTGCTTGATTGTTTTCTCGGGCTATATGGTGAATCTCCAGCCCTTCAAACCGAGCTGACATTTTTAGGACGGCGTTGCGGTAAGCTGCCATTTTTGGGTCCTTGGCGTCGAAGTCTCCATTTATTTGGGATATCGCGAGGTTTGAATCCCCATGTACCTCTAGGCGCCGGATACCCATGGATACTGCTATCCGGAGACCATGTAGGAGGGCCTCATATTCGGCTGCATTGTTGGAATCCGTGTACATGATTTGGAGCACATATTGGACTGTGTCTCCTGTGGGGGACGTCAGGACGACGCCGGCCCCCAATCCGGCCAACATTTTGGAGCCGTCGAAATGCATAATCCAATTTGAATATGTGTCGTACTCTTTACGGAGCTCGTCCTCCGTCCATTCTGCGACGAAGTCGGCCAAAACTTGCGATTTAATAGCTCGTCGTGGCTTATAGGTTATATCGAACGGGAGAAGCTCGATGGCCCATTTTGCAATCCGGCCCATTGCATCGCGGTTGTTGATAATATCATTTAGTGGCACTTCCGAGGCTACTGTTATGGAACACTCTTGAAAGTAGTGTCGTAGCTTCCGGGATGCCATGAATACCGCGTATGCAATCTTTTGATAATGCGGGTACCGTGATTTGCATGGAGTGAGGACAGTGGACACGTATTAGACCGGCCTTTGAAGGGGGAATTTGTGTCTGTCCGTTTCCCGCTCGACAACGAGCACTGCGCTGACAACTTGGTGTGTTGCTGCAATGTACAATAACATTGGTTCGCCGGTGATTGGAAACGCCAGGACTGGGTTTGTTGCCAATGTGGCTTTTATTTCATCAAGTCCGGCCGTGGCGGCATCCGTCCACTCGAAGTGTTCGGTGCACCGAAGGAGGCGATAAAGGGGTAGTGCCTTTTCTCCCAAGCGGGAGATGAAGCGGCTTAAAGCCACCACGCACCCGGTTAATTTTTGTATTTGTTTGAGGTCCTTTGGGACATCCAATTGTGACAAAGCTCGGATCTTGGCTGGGTTTGCTTCAATTCCTCTACCAGATACAATGAAGCCCAAGAGCTTTCCGGCTGGAATGCCAAAGACGCATTTTTCTGGGTTGAGCTTGATGTCATATTGTCGGAGGTTATCGAATGTAAGCCTCAAGTTGTCTATTAGAGATTCGACATGTCTTGATTTGACGACCACATCATCCACATACGCCTCCACTGTTTTGCCGATCTGGTTTGCCAGACATGTCTGGATCATGTGCTGATATGTTGCGCCGGCGTTTTTCAGCCCGAAGGGCATTGTGTTGAAGCAGAATGGGCCGTATGGTGTGATGAATGCTGTTGCAGCTTGGTCTGATTCTGCCATTTTGATTTGATGGTATCCGGAGTATGCGTCGAGGAAGCACAACGAATCATGCCCTGCGGTGGCATCGATAATTTGATCGATGCGGGGGAGGGGGAAGGGGTCCTTTGGGCAAGCCTTGTAAAGGTCTGTAAAATCGACACACAGGCGCCAGGATTTGTCCTTCTTTGGTACCATCACTAGGTTTGCTAGCCAGTCCGGATGTTTTATGTCTCTAATGAATCCGGCCTCCAATAGCTTGGCTAGCTCCTCTCCCATAGCTTGTCTCTTGGGTTCGGAAAAATGCCGAAGGGCTTGTTTGACAGGTTTGAATCCTTTTAGGATATTTAAGCTGTGTTCGGCCATCCTGCGTGGGATCCCTGGCATGTCTGAAGGGTGCCAGGCGAAAATGTCCCAGTTCTCTCGTAGGAACTCTCGCAGTGTGGCGTCTACATCAGGGTTCAGTCGTGCCCCGATGGAAGCTGTTTTATTGGGGTCCGTTGGATGGACCTGGAATTTGACTATTTCGTCAGCTGGCTTGAAGGATGTGGATTTGGATCTCTTATCGAGTATCACATCATCCTTGTTAACCGTGGAGCGCAGCGCAGTCAGTTCCTCGGCCGCTAAGGCTTCGGATAGTGCCTCAAGGGCTAATGTTGCCGTCTTATTTTCGGCGCGGAGTGTTATGTCCGGATCACTAGCTAGAGTGATAATTCCATTTGGCCCGGGCATCTTAAGCTTCATGTACCCGTAATGGGGTATTGCCTGGAAGATTGTGAATGCTTCCCGCCCTAGTAAAGCGTGATGTCCGCTCTTAAACGGGGCCACCTGAAACGTGACTTCTTCGGACCTGTAATTATCCGGCGTGCCGAACACCACGTCTAGTGTGATTTTTCCTGTGCAGCGCGCTTCCCGACTGGGGATTATTCGTCTAAAGGTTGTGCTGCTTCGCTCGACACGGTTCCAGTCTATTTCCATTTTTTGAAGGGTTTCCTCATAAATGAGGTTCAATCCGCTGCCTCCATCCATGAGGACCTTGGTGAGGCTATTTTCGCCGTCCACTATGGGACTGAGGACCAATGCGGCTGGTGCTCGGGCTGTTCGGAATATGGGTTCATCACTTGCGTTGAAGGTAATAGCAGTGTCACTCCATGGATATATTGTTGCAACTTGATAGACTTCGGCGAGGCTGCGGAGCGTTCTTTTTCGCATATTGTTTGATGCGAAAGTGTCGAAGACCATGAGAACGATACTGGTGTTCTCGGGCTGGTTTTCTGCAGCCTCCAGAATTAAGAGATCCTCGCCAATTTTGGCCACCTGCCGGAGTATCCAACATGCTCTAAGGCTGTGAGTTGGTGTGGCGTCCTCTGTACTGTGAATTCTACAGGGTCCATCAAGCCACCTTTCCAGTACAGTTCCATGCCCTGTAGAGGGTTTTGGCTTTTTGGTGTTTATCCCGGCTGTCCTATGATGATGCACCCTCTTAGTTCGGACGGGATTACTATTCAAGGCCGGATTATCCCAAAATTTTATTTCGGTTTTCCAAGCGCTTTCCATCGCACAATATTTTTGTACTATGGGCACTAAGTCAGCGAAGCGTGTAATATCACGGCGACTTACGGCGTTAAGGATTCCCTCGTCCGTGCAATTACTGTAGAAAATTGAGATTGCGTCTCCCTCGCGGCAATCCTTTATCCTGTTCATAAGCAGGAGGAATCTGGCTGAGTAATGATGTACTGTTTCCTCAGGCCTCTGCCTGATTTGGGAGAGATCGCTTATGTTCGGGTGGGCGGGTGTCGTTGAATCTAGAACCTCACCCAATCCAAGATTCGGAGCCCGAAGAGTTTCCGAACTCTGAAGTTCGGATTTTTGGATGTTGTCCAGTGAATCTGGTCCGTTGCCTGATCCTAAGCTCAGGTCTTGAGTTATATCTCCCCCTCCGCGGGTATCCGTCTTGGAGGGGTCGGGAATTCGGACGTAGCTACTCCATAAAATAGATGAAGGGTCGCTGCACAGCGTCTCTACCACGGCAACGTGGTGGGTGACTTGGGGAGAGTTAATTTCTCTTAGATCGGGTTTAAGCCCAACCTAGTCATAATCCGTAGCGACCCCCAGGGCGGCGATGTGATCCAAGAGCTTGTTTACGGAAGAGAGCTCCATTGGATCTAGCTGCTCGACAAGCTCCGAGCTGACGTGTAGGTTTCTTTTGATGACCCAAGAGGTCACCGTCGGCGCAACAGTCGAACAGGCGGTCATGAGAAAACCACCTAGCCGGAGGGTTTGGCCGACAGCCAAGGCTCCCTTAGCAACGGCACCGTCTTTAAAGACGGGAGGAGGCATCCTTCCTGATTGTGACGGCACAGAGGAACTCTCAATGAAAGCACCAAGTCGGTGTCAAAACCGGCGGATCTCGGGTAGGGGGTCGCAAACTGTGCGTCAAGGCCGGATGGTAACAGGAGGCAGGGAACACTTTGTTTTACCCAGGTTCGGGCCCTCTCGATGGAGGTAATACCCTACTCCTGCTTGATTAATATTGATGATATGGGTAGTACAAGAGTAGATCTACCACGAGATCAAGGAGGCTAAACCCTAGAAGCTAGCCTATGGTATGATTGTTGTGTATGGAGTTGATTGCCTACGGACTACAACCCTCCGGTTTATATAGACACCGGATAGGGTTAGGGTTACACAGAGTCGGTTACAATGACAGGAGATCTTGAATATCCGTATCGCCAAGCTTGCCTTCCACGCCAAGGAATGTCCCATCCGGACACGGGACGAAGTCTTCAATCTTGTACCTTCATAGTCCAGGAGTCCGGCTGAAGGTATAGTCCGGCTACCCGAACACCCCCTAATCCAGGACTCCCTCAGTATGCCTCACAAATGAAGGAGTATCTTTGAACTTCTTGTGCTTCAGTACACCCTGGACAACACGCCTGACAACAGTGAGGCTAGAATACAACTCTTCATTGGTATAAGCGCAAATAGCTTCTTGTGAGAACCCGGAATTAACTTCCAGACCCTCCTGTGTATATTTGTCAACCCCAGGATCATTGTTGACAACACAGTGAAATGATATCATTGCACAATACATAAAAGGTATTACAATTTTAAATATATCTTGCCACAAGGCATACCTAGATAAATGTCTCATGACACTTATTACATTCAGAAAAAACAAGGGAAAGTACAATGCGTAGCGACTCCATCTCAGCCACAGGCAGTCGATGTAGTCCACGTGACCTCACTCCTATGGATCGCCATAGTAGTCGTAGTCATCACCTCCATCTCCATGCAACTCTGTTGTCAACAAAATTATTGCCATGAGTACATTACGTACTCAACATGCCTCCCTCGGGGAAGGACCTAATAGCTACATGTGGCTTCAAAGGAAGGCTATATGGCTCATTTGCATAAAGCTAATTTTGTTTGTCAAATAAAGTAGTTGGATAAAAGCAGTTTTAGATGAAAACATGTTTTATCTCCAGAACAACTTTCATCAAGTGAGGATCCTCGATCAACTCACGTCCTTCATAGGTTTCAAGCATAGGGGCAAAGAGGGCATAAGCAAGACAGGTCCTGTATGTCAAGAAAGATTCATGTGTTGTCCATGACCATGGACGCGGCTATTCGAATAGTTTTACACTCTGAAGAGGTTGTACACTTTACCCACATGACACAATCCCGACTTGTTGCCACTAGTGGCCGCTGGCGTAGTACACCATTTGGTATACCGGCAGGGAAATTATGACGAGGTCTTTCATTAGACCAAACTTATTGTGCCAAGCCCACTAGGTTTCAACACGAAAGTAACCGCAGTTCATAGTCCGGGCCCCCCTTTTGTGCCGAGGACACTCCTCGCAAGGCAGCTATCCCATCTATGGTACGGTGATGACGACAATAAGAGTGAACTAACTAATCAACCAAGCCAGTGTCCATATAGCATGTGGCTGTACTGTTAACACAATCTTCAAATCCAAGACTTATTAGGCATCATGCGACACGGACGACTGATTGCCCCCTTCAACTCATGAAGGGCGGCCAATCGCTCCTTCAATCCTTAATTCAGCTGTCGCCCGCGCCAGTATTCAGATGGTAAATTTCACCCAGAGTAGAAGAGGATAGAGAAGATCAACAAGGCCAACTGGCCTAGCTCAGTGTTAAGTTTCAACTGTCAATGACTCAGAGATCAATCAACAAGGCACCTATAGGGTGATAAGCATGGCTAAGCATTTCTACTCTACGTGAACCTTATACTTCTACTCAGGTGTGAAGTAAATAGGCGACAAGCGGATCAAGGTAATGTGTCAATCGACACGCTAGCTACGAGAATTAAAATAGCATGCACAATAGTAACAATAAAATTCAATGCAATTTTGTAAATCATAGGATAAGTATGATCAAAGAAGGAGGCATGCCTTCGTTGTTGAGTCCTTCGGTAACCTGTTTCTGTCCATGTCCAACATCATCGTCACTCCCTACTCGTCGTAACAACAGCAAAAGACAAACAATAAATAACAAAGTAATACAAAATCCAAATAAAATCCAAAACAAATTAAGAGTGGATGGATATCAAGATACTAATCAAGATGGAGAATCCAGAAGGAGATAACATGACTGGAAGGTAAGTAGAGGACTCGATGAATTGACAGGGTTTAGGTTGATGATGACTAAGCAAAGCTTGTCAACAAGACTAACGTTCTAATCCGAACTATGGTACTAACCATTAGCAGTGCCCACTGCACATCTCAGCTTAGCATAAAGGAAACTTTTACATAACAAACCAAATGGCATGAACATACATGGAATAATCCATCCTATGCATTTCAACTATACTCAATCATAACATGACATAACGAAGGTAAAAGTTAACCACAAATAAATATTTAGAATGGTTAATAGCAACCAAACCTATACATCAACTATATCATAACTTAAAAGCAAGCATTCCATAAGACAACCAAACCAACATTATAAACCATTCTAGTCAAGCAATCAAACACCATTCAACAAAATGAATTGAAATGATCTAGGTCTATACCTAGATCATTATTAAAAGAGAATATGATCAAGTACATTATATCAAACTAATTTATTTATCAAACAATTAAAAAGAAACTATACAACACATGGAACAAATGGATACACAACTATGTAGACATGATATGATTAAGATTAACAATCAATCAAGAATAAATATTTGGATGAATCCAAATACTTATAACAGTTAACAACAATTAAAGACTAAACATAAATCATAAAAACTATTAGCAAGCATTTCTATAAAAGAAGACAAACCAATACTAATTAAGGTAGAAACTAATTAAACAACTTAATAATAACACACATCTCAGACAATACATGTGAGTATAGATTCACTAGATGTCTAAGCAAATAACACAAGCATGACACATACTAGTGATCATGATAAGATACTAAACTGGAATATGGTCTTACTACTAAAGAACAACTAATACTCAAGTAAACACTAGCAATAAGATTACCACTTCATGCATATATAACAGATCAAACTATGTACACTAAGCATATGAGGAAGATACAACTCAACTAACATGAAAGGTAAACTATCTTAAGCATGTGCTAAATTATCATAACAAGACCCAACACTCCTGAGGCTACCATAAGACCAAAGTGATCATCCATAAGAATGCACAAGAGACTAAGTACTCAATATGCAATAAACTAGTTTTATTCCATTAGAATGATTCTATATAGCACTACAAATATGAATGACATAAAGCATCCAACCATGAAATCATGGATAACAAACATCTAGAAAGAAGAGGAACAACTTGGGAATTATATTCTACACAACAAACTACAACAAACATCTGAAAGAAGAGGAACAACTTGGTAATTATATTCTACACAACAAACTAGAGTGCACTCATTTCCAAACAACAAGGCATTTTATTTGACATCTAGCATAAAAAAAAACTATGCAAAACACCTACAAATGATGCCTAGTAACTATCAGAGGCATGCCATGCTTTCAAACCAATAAAATGAATACGACATGGACGGAAATGAAAATGTAAACCATATCTAAGATATCTTCATGCTAAACAATAAGAAAATAAGAAAACATGAAGTCTTTAATAATTAAAGAAATCAAACATAGCTTAGAATAATCTTACAAAGTCCTAAGCATGGAGAAAAATCACCAAAAATCTGTACGCATTCTCAACATAGAACCATAAATAGTACTAAGCATTATTTAAATGATAACAATACGACTACCTATGAATGCTCCAAATCTAATTAAAATAGTAACACCCGACAAGCATGTACGAACAATAATAATCCGATACACCAATCAACTCGCACACATGGTAAGAATTTGCAAAGACATGTACAGAGACATATCATAGGAGTACGCACGCACCAAAGAAAAATACCATCAAGATCATACTATATTTGACAATTTAAATAATCCTACAAATACGTCTAAGAAATCACATGACACTCTCTGTAAAATATATGAGATTATTATCATGCACTCCTAACATTATGAAATATTTAGGAGTAACTTCTAGACATGTCATGAACATGCAATAAAATAACATAAAAGTTAACCGAACAAGAAACCCACTTGAATTTTACCCAAAACAACTATGATTAAAACCACCCCACAACACACCTATTACAATGACAATCTAAATATACCGCCGAGTTCCTATGACCAAAACTATCATTTCATATGTTGACCTCAAGACCATCTGACGAACAGAAAACAAAAAAGATATGTTGTTGCCACCAATCGATCTCAGTTTCGGACACACGGGGCCAATGACAGAGATAGGTTGAATCATGATGTCTACGGGATACACTAGGTGATGACAAGCACACGTGCAAAAGGAATTTGATAGAGGCTCACCGAGTTTGATGGAACGGTGCGACGAACTTGATGAACAGTGTACGCGGACATGCAGAATTCTTCGTGTGTGGTTGACGGATCATGTTCCTTCTTCCCTGAATGGAATCATGGCGTGGAGGAGGAGTTTATGGCACAAGGATTCGGATAGAGATGGTCCGAGTCATCGGGATCGAGCATCGGTGTCCATGGAGCTTCAAAGTTCATGGAGTTGCTACGGGAATGGAAGATAAGGTGGAGGTGCTGAATATGATGGCTTCAGTTTTGCAAATCGATGGGATTGATGGGAATTACTAAGGGCTGTTTCTCTTAAGTACTTGGCTGTTGACGTTTCCTCTTTCCCTGAGTTGTGAACGTACAGAGAAAGGAGAAGAGGGGTTCATTCGGTTGGGAGTGATGGGCCAGATCGAGCCAGGCCCATGAGGAAGGTAGAGACTAGGAAAATAGTGGGGTTGTTGGGCTGCTGTCCAAGGGAGATGGAGGAAGAAAATAAAAGAGATGAGTTGGGTCCATTCGAATGAGAGGAATAAGAAACAATGAGTGATAATAGAGAAGATAGATTGGCCATTGGATATTGCCAAGAGTTTGGGGAAAGAAATCAATTAGATTTTCCTAAAGAAAAATCTATTAAAGGAACCGAAGCTCAAAACAAAATAAAAAGAAGTTCCAAAATGCATATGCGCATAAATTACTATGCCGAAGACGAGAAAATAAAACCCAACTAAAAGAAAAGAAGTAAACTCAAATTTTAATTTAGGTTCACATTAGTTCAAATTAAATCCATTAAATTATAAAATTCTAATTTAAGCTTGGTTAACAAATAAGCAATGAAATTTTCTCGCCCTGATTTTGGAAAAAAAATCTTAAACATTCCGAGAATCGGGATGTTACACTTCCAGGATCCAACAGCCTAAAAACTCTGTTTTTCTAGTGCGTATATTCAGGTCATCCGCCTCATAGCGAGTGACATGTACAACCACACAATCCTTGTCTGCATCAGGGCTCTAACTGAAACAGAAACAAATTTTGAATTACTTTCCATTATAAGAAACATAAGTTATTTAAACCACTATGTATAGCATGTCATCGAAGCTAATAAAATTTTGCATTATTCATCACAACATACTTAGATGAAAAACCACAATCCAGATCGGCAAAGAAGAAAATCACCTTGG
>NC_041388.1:153126830-153212363 GCF_002162155.2 Triticum dicoccoides
CAAACGGGGCGCTGACCATCTCAGTAGTGGCCGTGAGCGTATCTGGAGTCGGCTCGGTGGCTGCCTCCATCTTCTTGGAGCTCTCTGTCTTGTGGGGACCAGCCTCCCACGTCTGCTCCAATATCGGCAGATCTTTTCCTGGTTCTCCTTTGTCCATTATGGAACTGACGAATTCTAGGAGACCAGTGAAAGGAAAACACAATTGCAATGACAATGAAACAAAAAAGAGAGTGAGGATCGGTTACTGCTTTGCAAAAGTTTTTTTTCTTTGAACGAAAATATACCAACATCACGGATCCGCTTACCTTCCCTTTGTTGAGAGAGAAGAATAGTGGCAAATGCGAGTGTTGCCTTTCTTGAAGATGGTGAGGGAGAAGGGGATTCAGCGAAGAGTGAAATGATGGTTGCTTCGTCCGTCAAACTTAGACTGCAGGGAGGTGGGGTTTTGTGATACGACGGCTTGTTATTTCCATGCTACGACCGGGGTGACTCTCCGCCTGCATACTGCCTTCTAATTTGGTGAAGGGCATTTGGGCCCGCGCGCTGCATGGCCCGCATGTTGGTGAACAATTGTATAACGACATTCAGTAGAGGGAGACGTTTCAATGACCTAGGAGTAGCCAGAAGCGGTATTGTATCCACTATACTAGTAGTAATTGTTTTTCCGGGTAGCTGTAGAGTGTCTCCACTATAGTAGTAATTGTTTCTTTGGGCCCAAGACAAAACATCCCATCGACCCTAGTAAATGGTAAAATCAATTCAAAAGTCCATATATTTACTGAATGAGAGGCGCTACCCACACCCAGCACACCGCCCCCAAAAAACCTGGGTGTTCTTCTTCCTCCTCACTCCCACCCACCTCACGTCAGCTTGCTCCACTCATACCCCGAAATTCCTCACCTCACTCCTACAGAAACCCCCAGCTCCCCTTCTTCCTCACTACTATAGAAAACCCCAGCTCCCCTTCTTATTCACTCGCACTACAACTAGGCTCGTCATTCGTTACTCTGCTCAAATCCATGAGCGTGACGCGACGCCCTCGAGGAAAATGGAGTCGACGGACCCCAGCGCCAAGAAGATGAGGCTCCCGCCAGCGACGATGCCTGTTGTAGATCCCGCACCCGGTAGCGCGGGGAGAAGCGGCGACCCCGCCCACATCAGATCCCAGGAACCCGTAGAATCTTGGGTGGACCGCATCAGCGATCTCCCGGACGCCGTCCTTGGGGAGATCATCTCGCCTCTCCCCACCAAGGATTACTATCGCACCCAAGTCCTCTCAATTCGGTGGCGCCCTCTATGGCGCGCCGTCCCCCTTAATCTCGACTATCGTCAGCTATCTCTCTTCAATGATTTTTAAATCCCTAGAGCCATCATCTCCTCCCGCAAGGGCTCCGTTCAAAGCCTCTGCATCCCTTCATGCTACCTGAGCAAGCATACCATGCACTGCACGGTGGACGCCTGGCTGATATCCCTTGAATTCACAGAACTGCAGCTGCTTGAGTTCTAGTATTCCCCTGGAAATCACCTACTAGGTACCGAATGCCATCTACATATGCCCTCAGCACCGATGTCCATCTCGCGGTTTTCCTCCTCTCTCCACACCGCCAACTTTATGTTGTGCGACCTACCAGACAATCTGGTACTAAACCTCCGACTCCTATTTCTCAAGAAACTTTCACTTGTGCGGTTTCCTATATCGGTGGCCTCATTGCCAAGCATCATCCACTCCAGTTGCCCTGCCCTGGAGTGCTTGGTGCTTGTTTTCACAGTTAGAATCGGTTGTCTCCAAATAAAGTCACCTAACCTTGTAAGAATTGGAATTTTTTTGACGGAAGGCAGCTCATCATCAAAGATGCCCCTTCACTTCAAAGGTTGATCCTTGATTCTAGTTATTCACTGTTGCAAATAACCATCCTCTCTACACCTAAACTGGAGACCTTGGGTGCAATACATGATCTCTTTGCTCATTTCAATATGGTGTTTGGCTCCACCGTTCTTCAGGTACTTTACATTATCATCTACACTTGTAACCATAAGCTGCATTTTAAATTTCCATGCATAAGTTATATGTCATCTTGGAGTACACATTTTGTACTAATATTATGTTCTATGCTCAATGAAGAGTTTCTTCATGGATGGCCTATCAATGGTGCTGGATTCTGTCAAGATCTTATATATCCAAATGAATAGTTTTGATCTGAACAAGATTATTGTCTTGCTGCAATGCTTTCCATGTCTACAAAAGTTGTATATAAAGGTGATAATTCCACGCACGTTGGAAGCCCGCATATAGTGTACTAGAATAACTGTTCAGTTGTTGCTCTTTCGACACTCTTTTTTAGACCTTAACTGTTTTCAATCTTCATGTCTATTTAGGCAACAGGACGGGGTAAGAAAGTTATAACCAATCGGTGGATCGTAAGCATCAGGATTTTCTCACTTCTCATGAGATTCGATTGAAGACAATAACGCTAGAACGATATGTAGTCAACCATGCAAACACTAGATTTGTCACATTCTTCCTGCTGAATGCGAGGTTACTATTGTCTATCAGGCTTAAGTTTATCAACAGCATGGTTTTGACGGATGGGTATGTGGAAGAGCAAAAAAAGGAGTTTCAGGTGGGCAAAAGGGCTTCTGAACATGTCAGGCTTCTATTTACAACATATTGTGGTCATAATCCAGTAAAATTTACGATCCAGGATGTTCATTCTATGTACCTGACCGATCCATTTGACTATGACTGCCGAAAACAGTGCTGGAGTTAGATGTTGTTGCCCTTTTCAACCTGGGTTTTTTTGTAAACCTGGTGAACAATTAACCCTCGTGCTTTTGTACAGTTTGTAAGCTGGAGTTAGATGTTCTTGCCCTTTCCAACTCGGCTGTGACTGTCATATCTTCTTCCAAGCAAGGCAAATGGCTTGACAATCGTTTAATTTAGAGTGAATTATTGTAACAACTAACAAATCCCAACCAAGGGAAATAACATCACTCTCGCCGGCTGCTTGATCTCACTGTGCATTACAGAAGCCAAGTGATTAGCCCCCACCAGCACCCACAAACTTATTTCAAACTAGCACATCAAATGGGCTGTAAATTTTCATAGGAAAGGCTGCATGACCGTGACATATTTGGATTGTGACATTTGGGACCCGCGAGGAAATAGCCTATCCAAGGTGGTGTCGACTTACTAGCCAGTCAACAAACGATTCTGCCTACCAGCCGTTGGATTGACATCCAGCATCTATCGTGTATCTTCTATCTCTTGTCTTCTTCTTCCTCCAGCCACCCAAACCAAACCACCCCGTTGGCTCTGCCTGCTCCCGCCACCCATGGCTAGCTGTGCCTCTGCTGCCCTACCGTATGTACCTTCCAACGTTGGCCAGTCCCTCCCTCTATTCCCCCACACGTCCTGTTATTCTACGGCGACGTCAGCCCCAACACGCACCCGCACCCGAACCAGTCAACCTTCGTACCCCCTCCGCCTGTGACTGGACCGGCGCATCTTCCACGGCTCCTGTTCGTTCCGTCTGAGGCCTCACCGTCGTCCTCCGCCTTGCGGCCTTGGTTCCCTCGCCGTGCGCGGTGCGCCGCCCTCTTGCGTTGTCAATGTCGTCAACAACCGAGAGGAACAAGGTGACGACTGTACATGGAGAGGATGAGAGTAGGGACCCACCAGCGTCATGGCAGTATGCAAGCAAGTGCCTCTATATTACAAGCCCCAAAATATGGTTCCTCCTAATGGTTGGACATCTGGGGCTCACTCCATTGTCAACATAGTAAATAAACGAGAGAATTACACTATGAGCGGCTGACACCAGGGACCCAACAGGTCGCGCAGTTTAATTTTTTTGAGGAACAAGTAGTTGTTATTTATACTAGTTTTAGTGACAGATCAGGGTAACAATGGGGTTGTGCGGAGGTTGTGGCCCGTCTAGCCAGGGTTTTATTTATGTTTGCCACATCATGAGGCTAGTTGTGTTTTTTTCTTGCTGAAAATGGCTAGCCCAATTCTATTTTTTTTAAGAAATACCCAAACGAGGCCTACTTGCTTTATCAGCCCTGCCGGGCTACAAATCTTTCAAGATGAGGAGAGTTTCATTCGGTTTGCCTAGAAATGGGATGTACATTTTTAAAACACATCAAACCGGGAATTAGTTTCAATTTTTTTTCATTACAAGATTTTAAATTCCATTGATTTTTATGTGTGGACAATTATTTGTTTTTTATATTTATATAAATTATTTTTCAAAATAGTTTGAATGTGAATCGATATTTCGGGATTAAAAACAGTTGACCGCCACAAAATATGCAAAAATTCGTATACTTTTTAACCGTGGCCACAATATGGGGTGTAATGCTAACAAAAATAAGATGGGCTCCAAAAAAATTCTTAAGAATTAGCAAATGGGTTGTACATTATTAGAAATAATGCACGCGAGAGTAGTGACTGTTGGATGTACATCCAACGACTGTCGTGCTTCTTCAATCTCTGCTTTTCCTGCTCCAGCCACTCAAACAAGCACCGGCGGGACTGCCTGCTCCCTCCTCCTGTGGCCAGCTATGCTGCCGCGCATGCCTCACCGCCCCACCGTACTCCCATCGCTGGCCTATCCATCCCTCTACTCACCCACACCTGCTATTATTCTCCGGGGACGACAAACGAACCAGTAAACCCTCGTACTCCTCCGCGTGGGAAACAACTGCCGAGTCTTCCTTGGCTCCGTGTTGATCCCTTCCTAGGCCTCGCCGTCGTCCACCTCCCTGGTGCTCTCGGCACAGCCTGGTCAACATGGTCAATGAACGACATCCATCAGGAATGGACTGTACGTGGAGAGGCTGACAGCTGGGTCCACGGCCGCACGAAAGGAAATGCCTCTTCATTACGCGCAAAATAATGATTCCTCCACCTGACAGCTAGGACCCACGGGAAGGGCTTCTATATTTCGCAAAAAACGTTCCCCCCGCTGACAGGTCGGACCCACCAGCTATATCTCCGCATGCAAGGAAGTGTGTCCTTATGACGCACACAAAAATGAATACCCCCTGATAGCTGGGACCCACCATAGTGGGTGGCTGACTTGTGGGCCTACTAAGTTGAAGGGGACAGAGGGCTTTGTCAACTTAGTCAATATGAACGATTCTAACTCCAGTGACCGTCCGATGTCCATCCAACGACCATAGTGCTTCTTTAACCTCTGTTCTTCTTGCTCCAGCCGTCCAAAAGCAGCGCCAGTCGTGTTGCCTGCTCCTGCCTCCCGTGGCCGGCTGTGCTGCCGCGGAGGCCTCACTGCCCCCATACTATTCCCACCTCTGGCCAGGCCATCCCTCCACTCACCCACACCCCCTATTATTCTGCGGCGACGACAGCCTCACACCGCAGCCGAACCAGTGAACCCTCGTACTCCTCTCCGCATGGGTATCCACTGCCGCGTCTTCCCTGGCTCCGCATCGTCCCCTTCCTAGGGCTCGTCGTCGTTCACTGCCTTGGTGCTCTCGGCACGGCGTGGTCAATGTGGTCAACGACCGGCTTCCACCAAAAGAGTATTGTACATGGAGAGGCTGACAGCTGGGTACATGGCCGCAGCTGGGTCCACGGCCACAGCCCAGTTTTTTTGTGATTTTCCAAGTAAGTCACTTTGTTAGGCCAGTTGGGCTGCAAATCTTTCAAGACGAGGAGAGCTTCATTCGGCTGGCCGAGAAAATGGCCTATCAGTAATGAGAAATGGGATGTACATTTTTAAAACACATCAAACCGGCAATTAGTTTCAAATTTCTTTTTTTCATTTCGAGATTTTAAGTTGCATTGATATTTATGCGTGGACAATTTGTTGGATTTTATATTGACATACATTTATTTTTAAAATCAGTTTGAATATGACTCGAAATTTTGGGATTAAAAATAGTTTGGACCGCACCGAAATATGCAAAATTTCGTATTATTTTTTAACCGTGGCCACAATATGGGCTGTAATTCTAACAAAAAGAATATGGTCTCAGCTGATTTCAATTAGCAAATGGGCCGTACATTATTAGAAATAATGGCAGATGGGCTGTATGCTGTTTTCCATAGATTTGAGGCTTTCCTAAAAAAGGTTGACGCACAAGCAGTGACTGTTGGATTTCCATCCAACGGCCGTCGTGCTTCTTCAATCTTTGCTCTTCCTACTTGAGCCGCTGAAACAAGCGCCGGCGGGACTGCCTGCTCCCTCCTCCCCACGGCCGGCTGTGCTGCCGCGCAGGCCTCACCGCCCCACCGTACTCCCACCGCTGGCCTAGCCATCCCTCTACTCACCCACACCTGCTGTTATTCTCCGGCGACGGCAGACGAACCAGTAAACCATCGTACAGTCATACTCCCCTCCGCGTGGGAAACAACTACCGAGTCTTCCCTGCCTTCGTGTCGTTCCCTTCCTAGGCCTCGCCATCGTCCACCACCCTGGTGCTCTCAGCGCGGCCTGGTCAATGTGGTCAACGACCGACATGCATCTGAAGTGGACTGTACATGGAGAGGCTGACAGCTGGGTGCACAGCCACATGCAAGGAAATGCCTCCTTATTACGCGCAAAATAATGATTCCTCCACCTGACATCTGGGACCCTTCGGAAGGGCCTCTGTATTTTGTGAAAAAAACCTTACCGCCACTGACAGCTCGGACCTACCAGCTATATCTTCGCACGCAAGTAAGTGCCTCCTTATTACGCACAAAAAAGTGAACACCCCCTGCTAGCTGGGACCCAGTATAGTGGCAAGCTGACTTGTAGGCCTACTAAGTTGACGGGGACGGAGGGCTTTGTCAACTTAGTCAATATGCACGATTCTAGCTCCAGTGACCGTACGATGTAGATCCAACGACCGCAGTGCTTCTTCAACCTCTGGTCTTCTTGCTCCAGCCGCACAAACCAGCGCCGGTCGTGCCTCGTGCTCCTGCCTCCCGTGGCCGGCTATGATGCGGCGGAGGCCTCACCGCCCCCTACTACTCCTGCCGCTAGCCAGGCCATCCCTCTACTCACCCACACCCCCTGTTATTCTGCGGCGACGGCAGCCTCACACCGCAGCGAACTAGTGAACCCTCATACTCCTCTACGCGTGGGCATCCACTGCTGCATCTTCCCTGGCTCCGCATCGTCCCCTTCCTAGGCCTCGCCGTCGTCCACCACCTTGGTGCTCTCGGCGCGGCATGGTCAATGTGGTCAACGACCAACTTCGATCGAAAGAGTATTGTACGTGGAAAGGCTGACAGCTGGGTCCATGGCAGCCGCAAGGAAGTGCTTCCTTATTACGCGCAAAATAATTATCCCTATACCTGACAGCGGGGACCCACCGGACGGACCATCGTATTTCGCGAAAAAAATGTTTCCCCCGTGACTGCTTGGACCCACTAGCTACATCTTCGCACGCAAGGAAGTGCTTCCGGGCAAAAAGAAATGATTCGCCCCCCTGACTGCTGGGACCCACCAGCTATATCTTCGCTCACAAGGAAGTGCCTGACAGTCAGGACCCACCTGGTCGAAGCGTACATAGTGTTGTCATTCTGTTCGCGAACGTGTACGTACATACTGGTCGATGTAGAGCGCGCACGTGTCGTAGTTGAGGCGCGCATGTAGCATGTACACGTACGTACAGCGGTCATTGTGCAAGAAAGAAAATACGGCCACGTACGTACATACAGGCGGGGTCTCCAACGCCTACTTGCGCATACATACGGCCAGGGCCCGTGTACATGGCAGGGTCGGAACGGAGAAACTGTGTCGTCGTCGTGTTCATGGGGAGGCAACGGAATGCGTCGTGTTCATTGGGAGGCAACAGAACGCGTGGGAGCCAACCGGCTTGGACGGAATAGCCGATCCAAACGAGGCCTGGCATACCGCAGAACGGAGGAAACGGCCTTGTGTTCGACCGGCCACATTCGAAACGGGATCCTATTCATCGGGACGGGTCTAGCGTACCACAAAACGGAGGAAACGGACCTCCTACGGTCGAAACGGGGGTCCTGTTGATCGGGAGGGGTGTGACGTACCACAAAACGGAGGAAACAGACTTGTGTTGGAGCGCTACGGTCGAAACGGGGGTCCTGTTCATTGGGAGGGGTGTGGCGTACCACAAAACGGGACTCCACGAGATACTGTTCATATCCACCGTCGACCCCCTCCAGCCCCCACGGGCTACTGTTCATCCACCATCGACCTCCTCTAGCCTCCAATTGTGACTGTTCATCCACAGGCTCCTGTTCATCTAGCCTCCACCGAGCACTACTCCACCGGCTACTATTCAACCAACCCTCTCCACGGGCTCCTGTTCAACCACCCCTCCGCGGGCTACTATTCATCCAGCCCTCCATCGTCTACTGTTCATCCTGCCCTCCACGGGGTGGTCTATTCATCCAGCCCTCCACGGGGTCCTATTCATCCAGCACCAACTGACTCAATCAATCGGGGTCCTATTCATCCAGAGGCAACACCACGGGGTCCTGTTCATCCACCCCCCAGCAACACTCACTGTTCATCCAAAGGCAACACCATGGGGTCTTGTTCATCCACCCCCACCGGGAACTGTTCATCCAAACACCCCCAGCAACGCTCACTATTCATCCAGAGGCAGCATCGATCGGCTTCAGTTAGCAGCAGTAGCGAAGGAATCGCTCGATCGGGTTCAGTTAACAGCCATCGATCGATCGCTCGGGTTCAGTTACGCGTAGCCTGTAGTGCAATCGCTCGGGTTCAGTTAGAGCCCAACGCCTCGCACCCACGCGCGTGCGTGTACGAGAGAAACGCGCATCACTCGGCTCCGACCACCCACCTTAACCGGGAACACCCCGATATTTTCTTCACCCTCGCTTCTACCATGGTTTTTTCTGTCATGGACGGCCCAAAGAATGTCATGCAACCGCCTCTCCGCCCGCCCAGGACGAAAAGCCCATTTCCTGTCATAGAAGTAGGACCCCACCACATCTATTATGATACCATGCTTTGTCACAATTATTGTCATAGAAGTGTCATAAGTATGACAGAAAAAAAATTCGTTCAGCCCAAAATGTCACGGATGTGTCTTTTTTTGTAGTGCAAGATCTATCTAGGAGATGCATAGCAACGAGAGGGGGAGAGTGTGTCTACGTACCCTTGTAGACCGAAAGCAAAAGCGTTTGATAAACGCGGTTAATGTAGTCGAACTTCTTCTCATTCCGACCGACCAAGCACCGAACGTAGGACACCTCCCAGTTCTGCACACGTTCAACTCGATCACGTCCCTCGAACTCTTGATCCAGCAAAGTGTCGAAGGAGAGTTTCGTCAGCATGACGACGTGGTGATGGTGATGGTGAAGTGACCCGCGTAGGGCTTCGCCTAAGCACTACAACAATATGACCGGAGGCATAAACCATGGAGGGGGGCGCCGCACATGGCTAACAATCCTACTTGGGCACCTCCCAATTCGGCCTCCCCCCTTACCATATCCACCGGAGGGGGAAGGAAATGAGGAGGGAGGAGAGGAGGAAGGGGGAGGCCAAATCGCTCCCCTTCCTTTCTCTCTTCTCCTCTTTCCTTCCCCTCCTATTTCGGCCTACATGGGGCGCACCAGCCCCCTAGGGGCTGGTCTGTCCCCTTCTTGGCCCATTAGGCCCATGTAGTTGCTGGGGGGATGCCCGAAACCCCTTCACGTGACCTGATATGTACCCGGTACCCCCAGAACACTTCCGATGTCCAAATATCATCGTCCTATATATGAATCTTTACATATCGACCATTTCGAGACTCCTTGTCATGTCCTGATCTCATCCGGAACTCTGAACAACATTCGGTCACCAAATCACATAACTCATATAATAGAAAATCATCATCGAACGTTAAGCGTGCGGACCCTACGGGTTTGAGAACTATGTAGACATAACCAAGACACCTCTCCGGTCAATAACCAACAGCAGAACCAGGATGCTCATATTGGTTCCCACATATTCTACGAAGACCTTTATCGTTCGTACCGTAATGACAACATACATTATTCCCTTTGTCGTCGGTATGTTACTTGCCCGAGATTCGATCATCGGTATCTTCATACCTAGTTCAATCCGGTTACCGGCAAGTCTCTTTACTCGTCTCGTAATACATCATCCCACAACTAACTCATTAGTCACATTTCTTGCAATGCTTATTATGATGTGCATTACCGAGAGGGCCCAGAGATACCTCTTCGATACTCGGAGTGACAAATCCTAATCTTGATCTATGCTAACCCAACAAACACCTTTGGAGATACCTGTAGAGCAACTTTATAATCACCCAGTTACGTTGTGACATTTGATAGCACACAAGGTATTCCTCCGGTATCCGGGTGTTGCATAATCTCATAGTCGAAGGAATATGTATTTGACATGAAGAAAGCAATAGCAATGAAACTGAACGATCAACATGCTAAGCTAACAGATGGGTCTTGTCCATCACATCATTGTCCTAATGATGTAATCCCATTCATAAAATGACAACACATGTCTGTGGTGAGGAAACTTAACCATCTTTGATTAACGAGCTAGTCGAGTAGAGGCTTACTAGGGACACTGCGTTTTGTCTATGTATCCACACATGTATCAAGTTTCCTGTTAATACAATTCTAGCATGAATAATAAACATTTTTCATGATATAAGGAAATATAAATAACAACTTTATTATTGCCTCTAGGGCATATTTCCTTCAGTCTCCCACTTGCACTAGAGTCAATAATCTAGATTACACTGTAATGATTCTAACACCCATGGAGTCTTGGTGCTGATGATGTTTTGCTCGTGGAAGAGGCTTAGTCAACGGATCTGCCACATTCATATTGGTATGTATTTTGCAAATCTCTATGTCTCCCTCCTTGACTTGATCACAGATGGAGTTGAAGTGTCTCTTGATGTGTTTGTTCTTTTGTGAAATCTGGATTCCTTCGCCAAGGCAATTGCTCATGTATTGTCACAAAATATTTTCATTGGACCCAATGCACTAGGTATTACACCAAGATCGGATATGAACTCGTTCATCTAGACTCCTTCATTCGCTGCTCCGGAAGGAGCTATGTACTCCGCTTCACACGTAGGTTCCGCCACGACGATTTGCTTGGAACTACACCAACTGACAGCTCCACCATTCAATATAAATATGTATCCGGTTTGTGACTTAGAGTCATCCGGATCACTGTCAAAGCTAGCATCGACATAACCATTTACGACGAGCTCTTTGTCACCTCCATAAACGAGAAACATATCCTTAGTCCTTTTTAGGTACTACAGGATGTTCTTTACTACTGCCTAGTGATCCACTCCTGGATTACTTTGGTACCTCCCTACTAGACTTATAGCAAGGCACACATCAGGTGTGGTACACAACATATAATACATGATAGAACCTATGGGTGAGACATAGCGAATGACTTTCATTTTCTCTCTATCTTCTGTAGTGGTCGTGCATTGAGTCTGACTCAACTTCACACCTTGTAACACAGGCAAGAACCATTTCTTTGACTGATCCATTTTGAACTTCTGATGTTGCTTGAAGTTTCGTCAGTATTTCCCCAAAGAGGAAGGGATGATGCAGCACAGCGGTGGTAGTTATTTCCCTCAGAAATGAAACCAAGGTTATCGAACCAGTAGGAGAACCAAGCAACACAACGTAAACAACCCCTGCACACGGATAACAAATCCTCGCAACCCGACGTGTTAAACGGGTTATCAATGCCTTCCGGGTAATGGTGCCAGAAATTGGTGTGTGACGGTAAAATGGTTGTAATAGATTGGATAAATAGATCACAAATAAAATAAAGTGCAACAAATTATTTGTGGGTTTTTGAATTAATAGATCTGAAAGTAAATGCAAATAAAAGTAGATCGCAAAGGCAAATAATATGAGAAAGAGACCTGGGGGCCGTAGGTTTCACTAGTGGCTTCTCTCAAGAAAGATAGCAAACAGTGGGTGAACAAATTACTATTGGGAAATTGATAGAACTTCAAATACATCCATGCAATGATCATTATATAAGCATCACATCTAAGATTAGTAGACCGACTCCTGCCTGCATCTACTACTATTACTCCACACATCGACCGCTATCCAGCATGCATCTAGTGTACTAAGTTCATGGAGAAATGGAGTAATGCAATAAGAAGAATGACATGATGTAGACAAGATCTATCTATGTAGAGATATACCCCATCGTTTTATCCTTAGTAGCAACGACACATATGTGTCGTTTCCCTTTCTGTCACTGGGATCAAGCGCCGTAAGATTGAACCCACTACAAAGCACCTCTTCCCATTGCAAGATAAATAGATCAAGTTGGCCAAACAAAACCCAAATATCTGAGAAGAAATACGAGGCTATAAGAAATCATGCATAAAAGAGATCAAAGAAACTCAAATACTTTCATGGATATAAAAAGATAGATCTGATCATAAACTCAAAGGTCATCGATCCCAACAAACACACCGCAAAAGAGTTACATCATATGGATCTCCAAGAGACCATTGTATTAAGCATCAAGAGAGAGATGAAGCCATCTAGATAATAACTATGGACCCCAAGGTCTTCAAAGAACTACTCACGCATCATCGGAGAGGCACCAATGGAGGAGGTGAACCCCATCCGAGATGGTCTCTTGATTGGATCTGGTGGTTCTAGACTCTGCGGCGGCTGGATGAATATTTCGTCGACCCCCTAGGGTTTCTGGAATATTGGGGTATTTATAGAGCAAAGAGGCGGTCCGGGGGGCACCCGAGGTGGGCACAACCCACCAGGGCGCGCCTGGGCCTCATGGCGTGCCCTGGTGGGTTGTGCCCCCCTTGGGGCACCCCCAAGCTCAACCAAGATTATAAAACATCCAAGATTGATAATATAACAACATGGACCAATAAAAAATTATAGATACATTGGAGACGTATCAGCATCCCCAAGCTTAACTCCTGCTCGTCCTCGAGTAGGTAAGTGATAAAAACAAATTTTTTGATGTGGAATGCTGCCTAACATGTCATATCATATTCTTTTATTTATAGCATGGACATTTGTACTTTTAGTTGTTCAAAGCAATAGTCTAGTTTTGACATAATAATTTAGATACTCAAGCATAACAACAAGCAACCATGTCTTTCAAGATATCAATGCTAAAATAAGCTATCCCTGGCCCATCATGCTCAAACATTGATACATTTATGAAACACACTCGAATATTGGCTACACCCAATACTTAAGAATGATCATATTGCCTCCTAGTTGGTTCTTTTATAAGAGAAGATGGAGATTCAAATTCAAAAAAATTGCATAAAGTAAAAAAGAAAGGCCCTTCGCAGAGGGAAGTTGGGATTTGTAGAGGTGCCACAGCTCAAAGCGAAAAACTTAGAGATAAAAAACATTTTGGCAGGTGCATCCATCCCACCAATGAAAACGACTTAGAGTTCCCAACACATTCCATGCATTGATATATCATAGGCGGTTCCCAAACATAAAATAAAGTTTATTCCTTTTCCCACCATACTT
This sequence comes from Triticum dicoccoides, assembly GCF_002162155.2. Lineage (NCBI taxonomy): Eukaryota > Viridiplantae > Streptophyta > Magnoliopsida > Poales > Poaceae > Triticum > Triticum dicoccoides. The sequence continues at coordinate 153,140,329 of NC_041388.1, forward strand.
TCACTTTCCATGGCTAACCGTATCCACGGGTGCCCTCCATACCAACACTTTCCAAGGAATTTATTATTCGACAACATAAAGTAAATTCATTTTTGCATTTCGGGACTGGGCATTCCTAATACCTTTGCCTTACTCTCGTGCAATGATAAGTGGATAAACACTCATCATGAGAATAACACATCTAGCATGGAAAATATTAGCCACACCTCACCGCTCCACGAGCAAAACAAATACACAAAAAGAAGTTTATTTTGAAAATTAGAGATGGCACTTGCAAATTTTCTTAGAATGGCAAAAGAATACTGCATATAGGTAGATATAGTGGACTCATGTGGCAAAACTGGCTTAAGGATTTTGGATGCACAAGTAGAGATCATACTTGGTGCAAAATGAAGGCTAGCAAAATATTGAGAAGCGACCAACCAAGAAACGGATAATCTCATAAGCAAGCATTAAGCATAAATAACGCCGAATAATGCACCACAAGTAGGATATAATTTCATTGCATGACTATTGACTTTTGTACTTGCATAGGGAATCACAAACCTTAACACCAATATTACTACTAAAGCATAATTACTCATCAACATAACTCACATATCACATCATCATATCTCAAAACTATTACTAAGAATCAAGTTTATTTTTTCCATTGATCTTCATGAAAGCTTTTATTATATCCTTCTTGGATATCTATCACTATGGGACTAATTTTCATGTGTTGCTTTTCATAAGTTCAAACAAATATAAGTGAGGAACATGAGCATAAATTTTCTTTCTTTCTCGCAAAATAATTTAAGTGAAGCAAGAGAGTATTTCTAAAAAATACTAAGCACACCATGCTCAAAAAGATATAAGTGAAGCACTAGAGCAAGTCCATTGCTCATAGAAATTTAAGTGAAGCATAGAGAGCAATTTTAACAAGTCATGACATAATTTTGGCTTTCCCAAATAGGTGTGTCCAGCAAGGATTGATGACTTAAAAAAAGCAAAGACTCATACCATACAAGACGCTCCAAGCAAAACACATATCATGTGACAAATAAAAATATAGTTTCGAGTAAAATACCGATGATCGTTGGAAGAAAGCGGGGATGCCACTCTGGGGCATCCCCAAGCTTAGTTGGTTGGTCATTTTTGGATAATAGCTTGGGATGCCGAGGCATCCCCAAGCTTAGGCTCTTCCATCCTTCCTTCATCCATCGTAAGATAGCCCAAAACTTGAAAACTTCAATCACACAAAACTCAACAAAACCTTTGTGAGGTCCGTTAGTGTAAGAATAATAAATCACTACTATAAGCACTGTATCAAACAAATTCATATTTTGTTCTTTCATTATATCTACTTTATTCCAACTTTTCTATGGCAAAAACTCATCAAAGAAAACCATAGAGCCATCAAAATAAGCACACAACACAAAGAAAACAGAATCTGTCAAAATAGAACAGTCTGTAGCAATCTGACTATTTCAAATACTTTTGCAACTCCGAAAATTCCGAAAAATTAGGAAGACCTGAGAAATTTGTAAATTGATCTACTTCAATTGGAATTAGTATTTTATATCTCTCTGGAAAAAGTGAAAATTAATTTCGTGAGCGTAAAAGTTTTTGTTTTTTTAGCAAGATCAAACAACTATCGCCCAAGAAGATCCTAAAGGATTTACTTGGCGCAAACACTAACTAAAACATAAAAACACAATCATAACAGTAGAATAATTGTGCTAACACTCAAAAACAGGAAGCAAAAAAGCAAAAATATATTTTATTCATTGGGTTGCCTCCCAACAAGCGCTATAGTTTTACGCCCTTAGCTAGGCATAAAGCAAGGATCTAAGTTTTGTCATATTTGGTTCGAGATCCATAATATGCCCTCATGATTGTATGGTGGCCTAATTCTTGTTCTAGGAAAGTGTTCCATACCCTTCCTCAAAGGAAATTGGAACTTAATATTGCCTTATTTCATATCAATCACGACACTAATAGTGCGTAAAAACGGTCTACCAAGAATAATTGGACAAGACAGATTGCAATCAATATCAAGAACAATAAAATCTATGGGCACATAATTTCTATTTGCAATAATAAGAACATCATTAATTCTTCCCATAGGCTTTTTAATAGTGGAATCCGCCAAGTGCAAATTTAGAGAACACGATTCAATATCGGTAAGACCAAGCAGATCACATAAAGATTTCGGAATTGTAGAAACACTAGCACCCAAGTCACACAAAGTGAAACACTCATAATTTTTTATCTTGACTTTGATGGTAGGTTCCCATTCGTCATGCAATTTTCTAGGAATTGAAACTTCTAATTCCAATTTTTCTTCAAAGGCTTTCATCATAGCACCAACAATATGTTTAGTAAAAGCTTTATTTTGTTCATAAGCGCGGGGTGAATTTATCAAGGATTGCAACAAAGAAATACAATCAATCAAAGAGAAACTATCATAATTAAAGTCTTTGTAATCCAAAAGAGTGGGCACATTACTAGCTAAAGTTTTAACCTCTTCAAATCCACTTTTATCAATTTTCTCAACAAGATTTTCACCCTCCCAAATATTGGGACGCCTTCTACCTAATGTTGACTCTTATCCAGTCCCTTTTTCATCAGTATTAACTTTACTAAACAAGGAATCAATAGAAGAAACACCAATCATTTTAAGATCTTCATCAGTTTCGCAAAAGAAATCACTAGAAAACGCTTTTTATAAAAATTCTCTTTTACCTCTAAGCATAGTGATTCCTTTCTTACTTTAATCCATAGAAACATAAATAGCTTCAATTGATTCATCTACTTTAGGCACAAAAATTTTCATCTTGATATTTTCCACATCATGAGCAATTCTATCAACACTTCTAGATAAATTACCAACCTTACTCAACTTTTCTTCTATGGGAGTGTTGAAAACTTTTTGTGTATTCATACATTATTTAGTATTATTCTCAAGATTAGAGGTGTTCCTATTATTATTATAAGATTGTTTTCCATAAGAATTACCATAATTATTAGAGGAATTAGTAGGAAAAGGCCTAGGATTAAAATTACCTCTATAAGCATTGTTGTTGAAATTGTTTCAAGAGATAAAATTCACATCTATGGCATCACTATTTTTCTCAATCAAAGTAGACAAAGGTATATCATTAAAATCAATAGGAGCACTTCTACTAGCAACCAATTTCACAAGAGCATCAACTTTTTCACTCAAAGAAGAAATTTGTTCAACCGAATTAACTTTTTTTTACTAGTAGGAGCTGTTTCGGTATGTCATTGCGAATAATTTGTCATAATATTATCAAGAAATTTAGTGGCTTCACCCAAAGTACCATAAAAGTACCACCCGCGGCGGAATCTAAAAGATTACGAGAGACAAAATTCAACCCCGCATAAAATTTTTGTATGATCATCCAAAGATTTAACCCATGAGTTGGGCAATTCCTTAGCATCATTTTCATCCGTTCCCAAGATTGTGCAATGTGCTCATGTTCGAGTTGCTTGAAATTCATGATCTGGGTTCTAAGGGAAATAATTTTTGTGGGAGGAAAATACTTAGTGATAAAAGCATCTTTAAACTTATTCCAAGAATCGATACTATTGCGAGGCAAGGAAGAGAACCAAATTTTTGCAGAATCACGCAAGGAAAACAGAAATAATTTCATCTTGATCACATCATTGTCCACATCTTTTTTATTTTTCATATCGCATAATTCCACAAAGGTATTAAGATGGGATGCGGCATCCTCATTAGCAGTACTAGAAAATTGGTCTTTCATAGCAAGATTCAGCAAAGCGTATTAATATCACAAGTCTTCGCACTAGTGGCGGGAGGAGCAAGCGGAGTGCCGATAAAATCATTGTTGTTAGTATTTTAGAAGTCACATAATTTGGTGTTCTCTAGAGTCATGATGACCACACAACAAGATTGCACTTAAAAATAGATCGGGCAAGAAAACGGCGAACGAGAAAAAGAGAGGCGATTAAAACGGCAATTTTTTGTGAAGTGGGAGAGAGGAAAACGAGAGGCAAATGGCAAATAATGTAAATTGCAATGAGATGAGATTTGTGATTAGGAACCTGGTATATGGTGAAGATACTCCCTGGCAACGGCGCCAGAAATTCCTTTTGATGTCTCTTGAGGCTACGTCGGTATTTCCCCAAAGAGGAAGGGATGATGCAACATAGCGGCAGTAGGTATTTCCCTCATAAATGAAACCAAGGTTATCGAACCAGTAGGAGAACCAAGCAACACAACGTAAAAAGCCCGCACACACAAATAACAAATCCTCGAACCCGACATGTTAAAGGGGTTGTCAATCCCTTTCGGGTAACAGTGCCTGAAATTGGTGCATGACAGTAAAAAGGTTGTAATAGATTGGATAAATAAAACGCAAATAAAATAAAGTGCATAAAAGTTTTTTTGGGTTTTTGACTTAATAGATCTGGAAATAAATGCAAATAAAAGTAGATCGCAAAGGAAAATAATATGAGAAAGAGACCCGAGGGCCGTAGGTTTCACTAGTGGCTTCTCTCAAGAAAGATAGCAAACGGTGGGTGAACAAATTACTGTTGGGCAATTGATAGAACTTCAACATCCAGGGAATGATCATTATGTAGGCATCACGTCCAAGATTAGTAGACCGACTCCTGCCTGCATCTACTACTATTACTTCACACATCGACCGCTATTCAGCATGCATCTAGTGTATTAAGTTCATGGAGAAACGGAGTAATGTAATAAGAACGATGACATGATGTAGACAAGATCTATCTATGTAGAGATAGAACCCATCGTTTTATCCTTAGTAGCAATGATACATATGTGTCATTTCCCTTTTTGTCACTTGGATCAAGCGCCGTAAGATCGAACCAGCTACAAAGCACCTCTTCCCATTACAAGATAAATAGATCAAGTTGGCCAAAAAAACCAAATATCGGAGAATAAATAAGAGGCTATAAGCAATCATGCATAAAGGAGACCGAAGAAACTCAAATACTTGTGTCGATATAAAAAGATAGATCTGATCATAAACTCAAAGTTCTACGATCCCAACAAACACACCACAAAAGAGTTACATCATATGGATCTCCAAGAGACCATTGTATTGAGAATCAAGAGAGAGAGAGAGAGAGAGAGATAGATAGATAGATAGATAGAGAGAGAGAGAGAGAGATGAAGCCATCTAGCTAATAACTACGGACCCCAAGATCTACAAAGAACTACCCACGCATCATTGGAGAGGCACCAATGGAGGTAAAAAACATGGAAAAACAACAACTGGCACTTGGCACTATGTCAATAGGTTAGTACCCAAAAATTATTATAAAACATACAAGATTGATAATATAATAGCATGGAACAATCAAAAATTATAGATATATCGGAGACGTCAACTTCTTCAAAAATTTATCAAGGTATGTGCTTTGTGAAAGTCCAATTAAGCGTCTTATCTATCTCTATAGATCTTGATGCCCAATATATAAGTAGCATCACCAAGGTCTTTCATTGAAAAGTCTTATTCAAGTATCCTTTTATGCTATCCAAAAATTCTATATCATGTCCAATCAACAATATGTCATCCACATATAATATTAGAAATGCTACAGAGCTCCCACTCACTTTCTTGTAAATACATGCTTCTCCAAAAGTCTATATAAAACCATATGCTTTGATCACATTATTAAAGCGTATATTCCAACTCCGAGATGATTGCGCCAGTCCATAAATGGATCGCTGGAGCTTGCACACTTTGCTAGCACCTTTAGGATCGAGAAATCCTTCTAGTTGCATCATATACCACTCTTCTTTAAGAAACCCATTAAGGAATACAGTTTTGACGTCCATTTGTCAGATTTCGTAGTCATAAAATGCGGCAATTTCTAACATGATTCGGACAGACTTAAGCATCGCTACGGGTGAGAAAGTCTCATCGTAGTCAACTCCTTGAACTTGTCGAAAACCTTTCGCAACAAGTCGAGCTTTGTAGACAGTAACATTACCATCAACGTCGGTCTTCTTCTTGAAGATCCATTTATTCTCTATGGCTTGCCGATCATCGGGCAAGTTAACCAAAGTCCACACTTTGTTCTCATGCATGGATCCTATCTTAGATTTCATGGCCTCAAGCCATTTATCGGAATCTGCGCTCATCATCGCTTCCTCATAGTCCGTAGGTTCGTCATGGTCTAGTAACATGACTTCCAAAATAGGATTACCGTACCACTCTGGTGCGGAACATGCTCTGGTTGACCTACGAGGTTCAGTAGTAACTTGATCTGAAGTTTCATGATCATTATCATTAGCTTCCTCTATAGTTGGTGTAGGCACCACTGGAACTGATTTCTGTGATGAGCTACTTTCCAATTCGAGAGAAGGTACAATTATCTCACCAAGTTCTACTTTCCTCCCACTCACTTCTTTCGAGAGAAACTCCTTCTCTAGAAAGGATCCATTCTTATCAACAAAAATCTCACCTTCGGATATGTGATAGAAGGTGTACCCAACCGTTTCTTTTGGGTATCCTATGAAGATGCACTTCTCCGATTTGGGTTTGAGCTTATCAGGATGAAGCTTTTTCACATAAGCATCACAACCCCAAACTTTAAGAAATGACAGCTTAGGTTTCTTGCTAAACCACAGTTCATACGGTGTCAACTCAACGGATTTAGATGGTGCCCTATTTAATGTGAATGCAACTGTCTCTAATGCATAACCCCAAAACGATAGTGGTAAATCGTTAAGAGACATCATAGAACGCACCATATCTAATAAAGTACGGTACGACGTTCAGACACACCATTATGTGGTGGTGTTCCAGGTGGCGTGAGTTGTGAAACTATTCCACATTGTTTTAAATGAAGGCCAAACTCGTAACTCAAATATTCGCCTCCGCGATCAGATTGTAGAAACTTTATTTTCTTGTTACGATAATTCTCCACATCACTTTGAAATTCTTTGAACTTTTCAAATGTTTCAGACTTGTGTTTCATTAATTAGATATACCCATATCTTCTCCAATCATTTGTGAAGGTCAGAAAATAATGATACCCTCCGTGATCCTCAACACTCATCGGACCGCATACATCGGTATGTATTATTTCCAATAAGTCTGTGGCTCGCTCCATTGTTCCGGAGAACGGCGTCTTAGTCATATTGCTCATGAGGTATGGTTCGCAAGCATCAAATGATTCATAATCAAGTGATTCCAAAAATCCATCCGCATGGAGTTTCTTCATGCGCTTTACACCAATATGACCTAAATGGTAGTGCCACAAATATGTTGCGATATCATTATCAACTTTGCATCTTTTGGCATCAATATTATGAATATGTGTATCACCACGATCGAGATTCAACAAAAATAGGCCACTCTTCAAGGGTGCATGACCATAACATATATTACTCATATAAATAGAACAACCATTATTCTCTGATTTAAATGAATAACCATCTCGCATTAAACAAAATCTAGATATAATGTTCATGCTCAACGCCGACACCAAATAACAATTATTCAGGTCTAAAACTAATCCCGAAGGTAGATGTAGAGGTAGCGTGCCGACGGAGATCACATCGACATTGGAACCATTCCCGACGCGCATCGTCACCTCATCCTTAGCCAATTTTCATTTAATCCGTAGCCCCTGTTTCTAGTTAGAAATATGAGCAACCGAGCCAGTATCAAATACCTAGGCGCTACTCTGAGCATTAGTAAGGTACACATCAATAACATGTATATCACATATACTTTTGTTCACTTTGTCATCCTTCTTATCCGCCAAATACTTGGGGCAGTTTCGCTTCCAGTGACCAGTCCCTTTGTAGTAGAAGCACTCAGTTTCAGGCTTAGGTCCAGAATTGGGCTTCTTCCCGGGAGCGGCAACTTTCTTGCCATTCTTCTTCAAGTTCCCCTTCTTTCCTTTGCCCTTTTTCTTGAAACTAGTGGTCTTGTTAACCATCAACACTTGATGCTCCTTGATTTCTACCTCCGCAGCTTAGAGCATAGCGAAGAGCTAGGGAATTGTCTTATCCATCCCTTGCATATTATAGTTCATCATGAAGCCTTTGTAGCTTGGTGGCAGTGATTGGAGAACTCTGTCAATGACACTATCATCTAGAAGATTAACTCCCAACTGAGTCAATTGGTTATGATATCTAGACATTCTGAGTATGTGTTCATTGACAAAAATGTTCTCCTCCATCTTGCAGCTATAGAACTTGTCGGAGACTTCATATCTCTCAACTCGGACATTTGCTTGAAATATTACCTTCAACTCCTGGTACATCTCATATGGTCCATGACGTTCAAAACGTCTTTGAAGTCCCGATTCTAAGACGTAAAGCATGGCACACTGAACTATCGAGTAGTCATCAGATTGAGCTTGCCAGACGTTCATAACATCAGCATCTGCTCCTGCAGCAGGCCTTTCATCTAGCGGTGCATCAAGGACATAATTCATTTGTGCAGCAATGAGGATAATCCTCAAGTTATGGACCCAGTCCGTGTAGTTGCTACCATCATCTTTCAACTTACCTTTCTCTAGGAATGCATTAAAATTCAAGGGAACGGTACAATGGGACATTGATCTACAACATAGATATGCAAAAACTATCAGGACTAAGTTCATGATAAATTAAGTTCAATTAATCATATTACTTAAGAACTCCCACCTAGATAGACATCCCTTGAGTCATCTAAATGATTACATGATCCAAATCAACTAAACCATGTCCGATCATCTTGTGATATGGATTAGTCTTCAATGGTGAACATCTCTATGTTGATCATATCTACTATATGATTCACATTCGACCTTTCAGTCTCCAGTGTTCCGAGGCCATGTCTATACATGCTAGGCTCGTCAAGTTTAACCCGAGTATTCTGCATGTGCAAGACTGTCTTGCACCCGTTGTATGTGAACATAGAGCTTATCACACCCGATCATCACGTGTTGTATCGGCACGATGAACTGTCGCAATGGTGCATACTCAGGGAGAACACTTGTACCTTGAAAATTTAGTGAGGGATCATCTTATAATGCTACCGTCGTACTAAGCAAAATAAGATGTATAAAAGATAAACATCACATGCAATCCAAATATGTGACATGATATGGCCATCATCATCTTGTGCCTTTGATCTCCATCTCCAAAGCACCTTCATGATCTCCATATCTCCATTGTCACCGGCTTGACACCTCGATCTCCATCGTAGCATCGTGGTCATCTCGCCAACTATGGCTTCTACAACTATCGCTAACACATAGTGATAAAGTAAAGCAATTACATGGTGTTTGTATTTCATACAATAAAGCGACAACCATAAGGCTTCTGCCAGTTACCGATAAATTTTACAAAACATGATCATCTCACACAATAACGTATATCACATCATGTCTTGACCATGTCACATCACAACATGCCCTGCAAAAATAAGTTAGACGACCTCTACTTTGTTGTTGCAAGTTTTACGTGGCTGCTACGGGCTTCTAGCAAGAACGTTCTTACCTACGCATCAAAACCACAATAGTGATTTATCAAGTTTTTAAGCTTCAACAAGGGCCGGACGCAGTCAAATTCGATTCAACTAAAGTTGGAGAAACAGACACCTACCAGCCACCTTTATGCAAAGCTAGTTGCATGTCTGCCGGTGGAACCGGTCTCATGAATGTGGTCATGTAAGGTTGGTCCAGGCTGTGTCATCCAACAATACTACCGAATCAAAATAAGACGTTGGCGGTAAGCAGTATGATGATCACCGCCCACAACTCTTTGTGTTCTACTCGTGCATATCATCTACGCATAGATCTAGCTCGGATGCCACTGTTGGGGAACGTAGCATGCAATTTCAAAAACAAATCCAACGCTCACGCAAGATCTATCTAAGAGATGCATAGAAACAAGACAAGGAGAGTGTGTCTACGTACCCTCAGACCGAAAATGGTAGCGTGTGACAAACACGGTTGATGTAGTCGAACTTCTTCTCGTTCCGACCGATCAAGCACCAAACGTACAACACCTCCGAGTTCTGCACACGTTCAGCTCGATGAGCTCCCTCAAACTCTTGATCCAGCAAATTGTCGAGGGAGAGTTTCGTAAGCACGACGGCATGGTGACGGTGATGGTGAAGTGATCCGCGCAGGGCTTCGCCTAAGCACTACGACAATATGACCGGAGGTGTAAACTATGGAGGGGGGCGCCACACACGGCTAACGATCATTGTTCTGTTTTCAGTGGTGCTCCCTCCCTGAGGGAGTCCTGGATTAGGGGGTCTCCGGAAAGCCGGACTATATCCTTTGGCCGGATTGTTAGACTATGAAGATACAAGATTGAAGACTTCGTCCCGTGTCTGGATGGGACTCTCCTTGGTGTGGAAGGCAAGCTAGGCAATACGGATATGTAGATCTCCTCCCTTATAACCGACTCTATGTAACCCTAGCCCCCTCCGGTGTCTATATAAACCGGAGGGTTTAGTCCGTAGGACAACAGACAATCATACCATAGGCTAGCTTCTAGGGTTTAGCCTCTACGATCTCGTGGTAGATCAACTCTTGTAATACTCATATCTTCAAGAACAATCAAGCAGGACGTAGGTTATTACCTCCATCAAGAGGGCCCGAACTTGGGTAATCATCGTGTTCCCTGCCTCCTGTTACCATCCGCCTTAGATGCATAGTTCGGGATCCCTTACCCGAGATCCGCCGGTTTTGACACCGACATTGGTGATTTCATTGAGAGTTCTACTGTGTCGTCACCATAAGGCTTGATGGCTCTTTCGATCATCTGTAGAGATGCGGTCCAGGGTGAGGTTTTCCTCCCCGAACATATCTTTGTATTCGGCGGCTCCGCACTGCGGGCCAATTCGCTTGGCCATCTGGAGCAGATCGAGAGCTACGCCTGGCCATCAGGTCAGATTCGGAAACTTAAACTACACTACCGATATTCGCGGAGACTTGATCTTCGATGGATTCAAGCCCGTGTCAGGTGTGCCCAACAATCACGATGAGCACGACGTAACTCTATCGTCGGACAGTGTTCAGGAGATCGCATCTGCAACTACTCCGGCCTTCAATCCGGAGCAAATTGCGCCATCCAAGGACAGAGGGATAGACCCCGCCATGGAGGCCGCACTCTCAGTGACGATGGAGCCGGATACTGACTTCACTCCTTACGAGAGCCGTGTCGCCGAAACGGAGGATTCGTCTCCGGCCACGAGCTCCGAGCCGCCTGCATCCGTGCCTATCGAATCCGACTGGGCGCTGATCATGGAGTTCACCTCCGCGGATATCTTTCAGCACTCGCCTTTTGGCCACGTGCTAAATTCATTAAAGTCTCTCTCCTTGTCAAGAGAACCTTGGCCGAACTATGTCCAGCTAAAATGGGATGCGGACAACGAAGAAATTCGCTGCCCACCCACTACCCACTTAGTAGCCACTGTCGACGACTTAACCGACATGCTCAACTTCAACTCCGAAGACATCAACGGCATGGACAAAGATGCAGGAGACAAATAGGAACCAGCACCCACAGGGCGCTGGACAGACATTTCATCACATGACATATACATGGTGGATACACCCAAAGAAGGCAATGGCGAAGAGACGGCAGAGGATGGCCCCTCCAAGAAACAACCCAAGCGCCGATGTCAGCGGCGCCGCTATAAGTCCCTCCATAGCAAACACAGCGATAACAGCACAAGAGAAAATAACACTCCAGTCGACTCTAGAGGAAACGACGACCACATTGCCCCGGCGGCAGAGCACGATGAAGCTGCAAGCGGCGAACATAGTACAGATCCGACGTCCAAACACAGCAACACTAAGGCTAAACCTCATCAATCCCCCTCTCAGGTGGAAAACAGTCCGGACGAAGATGCGCACATCATCCCGGAAACGCACTTGGAGCCAGAGAACCTCCGCAGAAGGCTTATTGCCACAACGAGGAGTCTGAAGAAGCAGAAGCAAAGGCTTAAGGCCGCACAAAATACGCTCAACAGCAGGTGGAACAAAGTGCTCGACAACGAAGAAAAGTACGATGGGAGTTACCACACAAAGAGCTATCCAAAGCGCAAGCTACTACCTGAATTCGATGATGAGGCCTTAGAGCCCACACAGCCAAAAAATGGAACGACCAACCGGCCGGATCCACCACCTTGTGACCGTGATAGAGCGGCTAACAAACTCACACATAAGTCAACACACGATCTACGTGAGGACTTGTGCCAAAAGTCTGGTACGACCAAATCCATCTATGGATCTAGGAAGAACGCTCCGGCACAAAATCAAAACCGAATACTACAACCTTCCGAACGCCATGGCACATCCCAATACAGGGGTGCTGCACACCCCCTATGTTTCAACGATGAGGTGCTGGAACACAAATTCCCAGAAAGATTCAAACCAGTGAACATAGAGGCGTACGACGGGACCACAGACCCTGGGGTCTGGATTAAGGACTTTATCCTCCATATCCATATGGCTCGCGGAGACGATATCCATGCCATCAAATACTTGCCCCTCAAGCTTAAAGGACCAGCTCGGCACTGGCTGAAAAGCCTCCCCGAAAACTCAATTGGAAGTTGGGAGGAGCTCGAGGACGCTTTTCGAGCTAATTTTCAAGGGACCAATGTCCGACCTCTGGATGCAGACGATTTAAGCCATATAATTCAACAGCCCGGAGAGTCCACCCGAAACCTTTGGAACAGGTTTCTCACTAAGAAGAACCAAATCATCGACTGTCCGGACGCCGAAGCCTTAGCAGCTTTCAAACACAGCATCCGAGACGAATGGCTTGCTAGACACCTCGGCCAAGAAAAACCAAGAACAATGGTAGCCCTAACAAGCCTCATGACCCGCTTTTGCGCGGGCAAAGATAGCTGGTTAGCCCGTAGTAGCACCAGCGGCCCAAGCACATCCGAAGTCAGGGATGGCAATGGAAAACCACAATGCAATAAAAACAAGCGTCGAAATAAAGAAGATAGCCCAGATAATACGGTGGTCAACGCCGGATTCAGGGGCTCTCGACCAGGTCAGCGGAAAAAGCCTTTCAAAGGCAGCAGAGACAAACCGTCTAGCCTAAACAAGATTCTTGACAAACTATGTCAGATTCATGGCACCCCCGATAAACCTGCAAATCACACCCGCAGAGAATGTTGGGTCTTCAAGCAGGCCGGTAAGCTAAACGCCGAACACAAGGGGGGGGGGACACCAAGCAAAGACGAGGACGAACCTCGCAAGCAAAGCACCGGATGACCGAAAAAATTCCCACCAGAGGTCAAAATAGTAAACATGATCCATGTGACGAAGAGGAGTAGCAAATATGCACTCCGAGACACACGCGCCATAGAGCCTGTCACCCCTAGGTTCAACCCCTGGTTGGCCTGCCCGATCACTTTTGATCGCGGGGATCACGAGACAAGCATCCGGCACGAAGGATTGGCTGCCTTGGTGTTAGACCCAATAATAAACGGATACCATCTCACACGAGTCCTCGTGGACGGCGGTAGCGGTCTAAATCTGATATATTAGGACACAGTCCGCAAAATGGGGATAGACCCGACACAAATAAGCCACAGTAATACTACCTTCAAGGGAGTAATACCAGGCCAAGAGGCCTGCTGTACAGGCTCTCTATTGCTAGAGGTTGTATTCGGTTCTCCCGATAACTTCCGAAGCAAAAGGCTAACTTTCTACATCGCTCCATTCCGAAGTGGCTATCAAGCACTACTCGGAAGAATGGCTTTCGCTCGTTTTAATGTAATGCTGCATTACGCTTATCTCAAGCTTAAGATGCCCGGTCCACGTGGCACCATCACAGCTAGCGGAAATACTGAACGTTTTCTATGCACGGAAGAGTGTGCGGCGGCTTTAACAGCCAAGCACTAGACGGCCTCACCAACCAGAAAAAATGACAGGTCGTCAAGACCACAGGCACGGTTAGACGAGTCTGGTGCACCATTACATATACATGAGATTGGTTTGATGATCAAACCCTCCCAGACAGTACCAGGGGCTTCCCGCGTGTAATCAGGGCTAGTCCGCCTCAACTTGACTTATCTTGAATTTTAATAGTTTATTGATAATAACCAATTTTTTGGCACGACAACTTTCACCTAAGTTCTTCTCTTTTACATATGACAATCGTGCTACACTCGTCCAGGACACGGCACAATGGAGACACAGGCGCAGACATGCAGCAGGGACCCGCTCAAAGGTTTCTTTTCAGATTAAGACCCTGCGTAAACCTTTTTTACTGTCTCTTGTTGTTCACATCCTCCGGGTACTCAATACAACCGAGAAGGATGCTGACGTTATTGGCATGTGGCCACGTCAGGATATTGCACGTACCTGGACACTCGGGGTTTATTATTAAGGGCATCGTTCAGCCCGGCATATGTTATAAAGACCGAATACCTTAGGGAGTGTTCGGCATCGCGAGTTTGGCCTTATATGCATCAGCTCCGAATCATGTCTTTGGTCAAATGTTGGGTTTGCCCGGCTCCCACGTTTTGGTACCTTACGTTCCGCTATATCGGCTAAGGTAGCACTGGGAGAACTACTGCGATTGTGCCCTGGTTCATCCGGATGAGCACCTCAGTAGAGAAAGACGAAAACTGACTGTCATGATAAAGCGCGAGACTGGTCAACCACTCGATGACTTAACGGAATCTTCGGGATTCCTCCACATTAACGAAGGGCCATTTCTCGGTCATGTATGTACGTGCCTCGTATTCGGACGAGCGCAGAAGTACCAGGGGCTATATAGTAGCCCCACCGTCAAACTCCTATGGCTAAGTGAAAGTGTTAAAGCAATATAGTCTGATTGCCTTGTTCGCTGCGCTACCACCTCCTTAATGGACCAAGATGTTGGATCAAGTGTGAATATGCATTTTTTGCGAACACCCCCGCATTATATGCGTGGGGGCGGAAGCCGACGACTGCAAACTTTTAGGTTATATACATATATACATAAACGGCTGCACATGAGGCATCATAATACTTTTAGGCAAAAGTATAAACATAGCCTTGATAACTCCATAAAACATTATTTTTACAATGGGAGTACATGTCACTAGAACATAATATTCTTCGAGCACTGAGCCTCTATCGAACGAGCGCCTTGAAGAACTTCTTCAAAGTAGTGCTCGGCAGCCACTCGGCCCACGACCGAACCCTATGTTGCAACAGTGGTGGCCTCCATCTCCGCCCAGTATGTCTTGATACGGGCAAAGGCCATCCGCGCACCCTCTATGCATGCCGACCTCTTCATAGCATCGATGTGCGGCACAACACCAAGGAATTGTTGTACTAAACTAAAGTAACTATTCGGCCTTGGCCCTCCCAGCCACAGATGATCCACAACAGACCTCATGGCAAGTCCGGACAACCTATGGAGCTCAGCCCACTCGGCCATTCGCTCATTCAACAGCAGTGGACGCACTTGAGCATGGAACTGTGACCAGAACAGCTTTTCCACTTCGCGATATTTTTGATCCTTGAAGTACTCGGCCGCATCAGCAGCACTTGCCGCCAAATCCACGTAGGCATCCACAGAACTCCATAGTTGATCAAGAGGAGCATACTTCGGATCTCCGAACTTAGTCCACAACAAGAAGGGCTTCCCAGCCACGATATCTGTAGCTTGACGCAGCTCCTCCTTCGCTGCTCTGATTTTGGAACATGCTTCCTTGGCTGCTACCATGGCCTTGTCTAGGTCCGTCACCCTCACTAGGCTTTCTTTCTCAAGAAGCTTGTAATGGTCAGCGGCATCTTTTAACTCAACGGCCATCTTTTAACTCAACGGCCATCTTGGCTATTCTTTCCATGCTCTGGCCATGCGCGGCCTGTTCGACCCTCAGTTCTTCGACCGCCTTTAGAGCGGCCGCATCGCTATTCCTTGCTTGTTCCTTGGCTCGGGCAAGCTCCACCCGAAGGGTCTCCACGATGGCAGCTCCATCTACAGTCACAACATATTAAAGATACTGGCATCATGCTCCTCTCACTATATGTTGATCACCGGAGAAATCACTTACCCTGTGCCTCGTCAAGCCGCTTGTTGACAAGCACGATGTCGGCATCTGCCGCATCAAGTTGCCGCTTTAGCTCGGCAAACCCATCAGTCCGGCTAGCCACCGGAGCTTCAGCCACCTGCACATAAAGGCGATCTGGTTATTACCTGGGACTATGATCCTCTGTTTGCCGCCGTTTTCAACGACAACCGGAGTCTCAGGGGCTACTATCTGCATAGGGCACAGCTAATGTGCGCGGTACTGTCAAAAACATACACTATTTCACGTACCTCAAAGCCTTTCAGCAGACTCATAAAATCTTCATGCAATCCACTTTTAGCGGATGAAATCCTTTCAATTACCCTACCCATTAGCGTATGATGCGCTTCTGAGATGGCCGCTTGCTCCAGAAGATCCTTCAATGCGTCCTACCGCACACTGTATGGTTCTGGACTCTTTCGGTTGCTCTCTTTAGGAGCCGAATACTAAGGACTCCGGGTAGCCAAAGGATTACCCTCTGGTCTTGGCAGATCAGAAGAGACCCTCCGCGACGACACTTCAGGGTCGCCCGCCTCATG
Source organism: Triticum dicoccoides (assembly GCF_002162155.2). Classification (NCBI taxonomy): domain Eukaryota; kingdom Viridiplantae; phylum Streptophyta; class Magnoliopsida; order Poales; family Poaceae; genus Triticum; species Triticum dicoccoides. Next base: position 153,156,911 of record NC_041388.1, read on the forward strand.
AGGCGGGGTGGTATGGGGAGGTGTTTCACTCTCCATCATCTCCGAAAGAAGATCCCCCAAAGACGAACTCTATTGAGTAGGGCTACGATCCGAACTACAAGATATAAGCTTCGGTTATTTTCTTCGGGAGTAAGGTAGGACACTTTCACTATTAAAGTACTTTTTGATTACTTACAGCTCGGTAGCGGGCTGATCCCCTTGCGGACATTGTGCGGCAAGAATACCCTCTGAAGCAGGACCCTCTGGCGAGGATTTATTCCCCCGTTTGGAAGCCTTTGTTTCCGGATCTTCAGAGGCGGTCCTCTTCCTTCCTCGGGGAGAGGGAATGTCAGATTCTTCTCCCTGGTTATCCTCCTTCGCGGAGGTGCTAATTCCCCCGCTTGCGGCCTCTTTATTCCCCCCTTCATCTTCCTTTGAGGGCACCTGATAAGGCGCCGGCTCGAGCATTCTGTCCAGTACTGGATTGGCCAAGCCTTCAGGAAGGGGGGCCAAACACCTGATCATCATTGCCTTTGTTATCCAGTCCTAGTCAAAGAGCGACTTTTCAGAATGATGTCATGATAAATAAAAGGACAGCGTGTTCGGCCATAGGATTACTTACTTGGGTATCAGGGCGATTGCAGCTCAGACCCGCATCCTCGGTGGTATCCGGACACTCTATTTGGGGTCCGAAGAACAATTTGGACATCTCCTCGAGCGTCATGCCGAGGAAGTGCTGGATAGTTCGTGGTCCTTTTGGGTTGAATTCCGACATACGGAGGGGTCGATGTTTGCAAGGATGGACTAGACGAACTAGCATAACCTGCATTACCATAACCAGGCTAAAATCTCTCTCAAAGAGATCTCAGATGCGGCTCTGCAATATCGGCACATCATTTGCTGGACCCCAGCTTAGGCCCCTGCTGATCCATGACGTCAGTTGTGGTGGGGGGCCCGAGCGAAAGGCAGGGGCGGCTACCCACTTGGTACTTCGGGGAGCTGTGATGTAAAACCACTCCCGTTGCCACAAGATGGACACCTCTGGGATGGAACCCTCTAGCCATGGAGCATCAACACTTTTGCTTACCATGGCACCTCCGCACTCTATGTGTCGCCCCTCGATCATCTTCGGCTTCACATTGAAGGTCTTGAGCCGCAGGACGAAGTGAGGGGTAATGCAGAGGAAGGCCTCACATACAACGATAAACGACGAGATGCGAAGGAGGGAATCCGGGGCCAGATCATGGAAATCTAGGCCATAATAGAACATGAGCCCCCTAACAAAGGGATCCAGAGCGAGGCCTAGTCCTCGGAGGAAGTGAGAAATGAACACAACACTCTCATTGGGTTCGGGAGTGGGGATGACCTGCCCTCGGGCGGGCAGCCTGTGCGAAATTTCGGCAGTCAGATATCTGGCCTCTCTCAGCTTCTTGATGTCCTCCTCTGTGACAGGGGAAGGCATTCACCGACCTTGGAGGTTGGATCCGGACATGGCTGAAGGTACGAAGCGCCTGACCTGAGCCTGGGGTGTTGGAACTCGAGGCGGGGGACGGTTTCGATTGAGCACGAGAGGAAAAGGGACAGGTCTTGGCTTCTTTATAAAGAGGGTGAATATCAAGCGTCCTCCTCGCGGCCGTTTTGGACTCGCCTAAAATTGAGGAATCATGCCAACGAGCACGAGTGGGTTACCCACGTCTGTATTGATGAGAATCCCGTAATAAGGGGGACACGATCTCTGCTTCGACAAGACGTGTCAAGAAAACCGCCTCGCAATATGTGCAATGCTGGCTGGGAAAAACGGTTCGGATGTGGACCGGGTCATGACATGACGTCGTGCTGTCAAAACACGTCAGCATATTAGATTTGTGGAAATATTATTCTCTCTACGGTGGTATGTGAAAATTGTTTTACAGAGCCGGACACTATCCTTGTGTTCAAAATCTTCCATGAAGTATTCGGAGGAGGAACCCGCCTTGCAATGCCAAAGACAAAACTGCGTGCTGGACTCATCATCATTGAAGCCTGGTCCAGGGGCTACTGAGGGAGTCCTGGATTAGGGGGTCTCCGGACAGCCGGACTATATCCTTTGGCCGGACTGTTGGACTATGAAGATACAAGATTGAAGACTTCGTCCCGTATCCAGATGGGACTCTCCGGACAGCCGGACTATATCCTTTGGCCGGACTGTTGTACTTTTCGCTTGTGTAGTCCCCAAGGGCCGGTTTACCTTTCCAAGGTAAACCAGTTCTTTAACCAATGCTTCAATTTGAACAGATGTACATTAGCCCCCAAGTGTCAAGCATAATGCTTGCATTGTACTTGGGACTTGCAAAAATTTCTGGTAATAGAGCAAATAGGCATTAGGCCCCAAGTACAAAGTGCATAACTTGTTATGTGCTTGGTACTTTAAATATACATAACCCATTGATGATATATCTTGTCTTTGTAGGCCGAGCTGAGTAAGAAGGATGCTCAAACCGCCGACCTTCGGGAGAACATTAAATCTCAGCAAGTGGAGGCGTCCAAAGCCAAGGAAGAACTGACTAATGCTTTAGCAGCCATGAAGAAGCCGAAGGAAAGCTTTAAGAAGGAGCGTGCAGATTGGGACACAGAGAAGGCCGCTTTAGCAAAGAAGGCCGAAGACATAGAAGCAGCCTTGAAACCGGTGGTTGAGGAACTCACCGGTTTAAAGCAGCAAATAAACGCTATGACTTCTGTTGTGTTTGGTAAGCATCCTTATCTGACGTTTTTTCAGGTCACCTTATCCTTATCAGCTGCCAGTTTATTGATGCTTGCAATGTCACAGGGACCCGCATTACCCATCTAGGCTCTGATATGCGGATGAAGCTGAAGGCTGCCTATACATTGATAGAGCAACTATATTTCGCATCCCAACGGGCTATCTGCGTTGCTGCTTACAACAGGCCTCCTCCAACTTTGATAAAAGAAACCATCGAGAAGCTGTCAATGCTGCCCGCCCGGTTGGATGAACTGAAGAAATCAGCTGCAAGGTTAGGCGCTGTTACCGCGCTAATCTGGGCAAAGACATGGATTCCAGATATTGAACCGGCAGAAATTGGCCAAGGCTACCCCAACGTAAAGGAAGACAGTTCAGAATTCAACAATGATGATCTCCGAAGACTCACAAGGGAAATGCAACCCATAGGGAGAAAATTGGCGGATGAAATGGATCTATCTCATTATCAGCCGGTTTATGATGTTGATCGGAAAAGATATCCCGCGCCGATACATGATGTAGAGGATCTTGTTCCACCAATTCGTAAGCACACTTATGCCCCTGACATTGATCCTTCCCCCCTTGTAAGTGAAGAAGTCGTATTCCAAGCTTTAACCGGAATCGATTGGACAGCAATTGATTTCCAGCCATTGGGTAGAGAGGAGGAGGATGCACCTACTCAAGATGATCCGCAATCGTCAAGTCGTCCTGATGATGAATCCTGAATCGGAGAGCCGCTTTAGCCCGTCATAGCCTACCATTTCTTGCTGAAACATTTTATCCTGTGTGGGCTGAAAAAACGCCTTGTAATAGGCTAGTTCAAACACTTTGTCTGTTATGCCATCGAGCATACCTATGTTGCTGGATATTGATAACTCGCCATGCTTTTGGGATTGTTATTTATATTCATAATCCGCAGTGGTTGTATGTTAACTTGCTCCTGCATACAAGAGATTGAAAAAAGGGTCCTGGCGGTTTATCACTGGACGCGTCATGATGCCCAAAAAATAGAACCTGGATGTAGGACCAAGGCTGTTTACAAGATAGAAAAATACTTGTTACCTTGTTCTTTTCGCCCATGGCTGTGTAAAAAAGAGGTGATAACACCAAGCTGGAGTGTAGATGACTCCTTGCAAGTTTGCCGATTTACGATAAAACCATACCGAGTTATGATAAACACCGGTTTAACCATATAATACTGGTGACTAGTAGTCAAAACCAGACCGGAACAGAAAAAGGCGGATTATAGCTGATCATGTACTAACAATTTAGCATTGTAAGCCAGTCCGGGTTTTAATAAATGCCGGTTTATCAGAAAATACTTATAAATATAAAAAAAGAACAACTTTGCAAAAAACACAAGAAGAATATGCAAGGCTTTTCATGGGCTGCCAGGCCACTGAGTTAAACCATTTTTCAAAGCCTTTTAAGATGGACCTCATTCTTTAACCAATCATCATTTTAACTTTGACAAGTTCAGGGTCTATGAGATTGACTTGTCAAACGTTCGATTGGTCATACCAGGTTTACCTAGATGGAGTGGCTTACTTAAAGAGGCAGGATAACCCGGGGTTTTAGGTGAATACACCTGGCTTCCAAGCCTGGCTTGATAGCCTATTGCAAAGGTGTAGACTCTTTGTTCTTTGAGAAGCAAAGAGCCCGTAAGCAACATTTGAGCTATGCTCAGCGGGTGCCTATGTTTGAGTTGTGCTGGTGCAACACTCTCTTTGGCCCCCACATAATTTCCTTTTTGGCTTTAAGCCCATCAAGAGGTGTAGCTACGGTGCAAATACAACCAAGCCCCCTAGTGATTTCCCTTTGGCTTTAAGCCGACCAAGAGGTGTAGCTAAGGTGCAGATATGACCAAGCCCCCTAGTGATTTCCTTTTATATGTGTGGCTTGATAAGCTGGATCAACAGAACTCCGCTTTGTAAACAGAAGCCCCCATGAAAACACATGATGTAAAACAAACAGAGACCCCGCTTTAGATGAGGCTCCAGTTTTTTATATTGACTATAATATATATATCGTCATAAGTATGTACATAAAAAGAGCCTATGGCTCAAGTATAGTAAGGCCGAAGATGAGCTGTATTCCACGGCTGCTGGGTCTCCTCCTCTGATTTACGTGAGTCTTTGTGCTCTCGAACATCGATAAGGTAGTATGATCCATTGTGCAAATTTTTGCTGACCACAAAAGGCCCTTCCCAAGGCGGGGATAACTTGTGCGTATTAGTCTGATCCTGGATAAGCCGGAGCACCAGATTGCCTTCTTAAAAAGTCCTGGTTTTAACCCGGCGGCTGTGATAACGTCGCAGATCTTGTTGGTAAATCGCTGAACATGCTGCTGCAAGATCATGCTCCTCATCTAACAGGTCCAGTGAGTCCCGACGTGCTTTCTCATTATCAGCTTTAACGTTAGCCGCCATGCGGGGCGAGTCATGACGTATGTCACTAGGGAGAACTGCTTCTGCTCCGTAAACCATGAAGAAAGGCGTGTAACCCGTAGATCTGTTTGGTGTGGTGTTGATGCTCCATAGCACGGAAGGTAACTCCTCCACCCAAGAACCCGGCGTCCGCTGTAAAGGAACCATAAGCCGGGGCTTGATACCTCTCAAAATTTCTTGATTGGCTCTTTCTGCCTGACCATTAGATTGGGGGTGAGCTACTGATGATACGTCAAGCCGGATGTGCTCTCGTTGACAAAATTCCTCCATAGCACCCTTGGACAGATTAGTACCATTATCAGTGATAATGCTGTGTGGAAAACCAAACCGGAATATCACCTTTTTGATGAGTTGAACCGCCGTGGCTGCATCACACTTACTGACTGGCTCTACCTCTACCCACTTGGTAAACTTATCAACTGCTACCAATAAGTGAGTCTTCTTATCCTTGGACCTCTTAAAAGGTCCAACCATATCGAGCCCTCAAGTTGCAAACAGCCAAGTTATTGGAATCATTCTTAACTCTTAGGACGGAACATGTGCACGGCATGCAAACTTTTGACAACCATCACACCTCTTTACCAAATCCTCAGCATCAGCATGAGCCGTCAACCAATAGAAGCCGTGACGAAAATCCTTAGCCACCAAGGATATTGAACCGGCATGGTGACCACAATCTCCCTCGTGGATCTCACGCAAGATCTCACAACCTTCTTGAGGGGAGACACAACGTTGAAATGCTCCTGTGATGCTACAATGATGTAGCTCCCCATTGAGAATGGTCATTGACTTGGATCGTCGGATTATCTGCCGGGCCAAGATTTCGTCGTCTGGCAACTTGCCCGGGTTCATGTATGCCAGATACGGGACCGTCCAATCAGGAATAACATTAAGAGCCGCCACCAATTGAGCCTCTGGGTCAGGCACATCCAAATCCTCCTCTGTAGGTATCTTCACTTACGGATTATGCAGTACATCGAGGAAGGTATTGGGTGGCATCGGTTTACGTTGAGAGCCTAAGCGACTTAAAGCGTCTGCTGCTTCATTCTTCCGCCGGTCTATGTGGTGCACTTGATAACCCTTGAAGTGACCAGACACTTCATCCACCTCTCATCTATATGCTACCATAAGTGGATCCTTGGAATCCCAAGTGCCAGATACCTGCTAAACCACCAGGTCCGAGTCACCAAAGCACTTAACCCGGCTTAAGTTCATTTCCTTAGCCATCCGAAGACCATGGAGCAAAGCCTCATACTCAGCTGCATTGTTAGTACAAGGGAACATTAAACGGAGAACATAACAAAACTAATCACCTCGTTGGGAAGTTAATATGACTCCAGCCCCCGAGCCCTCCAATTGCCTAGACCCATCAAAGTGAATAGTCCAATAAGTGTTGTCTGGCTTTTCCTCCGGTGACTGTGACTCTGTCCGATCATTGATGAAGTCTACAAGTGCTTGGGATTTGATTGCTGTGCGAGATGTATATTTGAGCCCGTGAGGTCCAAGCTCAATAGCCCACTTAGAAATCTGGCCAGTTGCTTCTCTGTTTTGGATGATATCTTCCAGTGGAGCTGAACTAACCACTATGATAGGATGTCCTTGAAAATAATGCTTGAGCTTTCGGCTTGCCATAAAAACTCCATACAACAATTTCTGCCAATGTGGGTATCTCCATACAACAATTTCTGCCAATGTGGGTATCTCTGTTTGGACTCTATAAGCACCTCACTGATATAATAAACCGTCCATTGAACCGGATACTCTTTCCCATCTTCCTTGCGCTCCACAACAATAGCCACACTAACAGCTCGGGCATTAGCAGCCACATGTAGCAATAAAGGCTCCTTATCAACCGGAGCTGCAAGGACAGGTGGCTCGGCTAACTGTCTTTTCAGATCTGCAAGTGCTTCGTCCGCAGCATCACTCCAGGAGAAGTGATCTGTTTTCTTTAACATCTGATACAAAGGGATAGCCTTCTTTCCAAGGCGACTGATAAACCGGCTTAAGGCTGCAATCCAGCCCGCCAGACGTTGAACATCGTTAATGCACGCCGGTTTAGCCAGAGACGTGATAGCTGTGATCTTCTCCGGGTTAGCTTCAATCCCTCTGTTAGATACCAGAAAACCCAAAAGCTTGCCAGTCGGTACACCAAAGACATATTTGGCCGGATTAAGCATCATCTTATAAACCCGGAGGTTATCAAAAGTTTCCCTCAAGTCACCTATGAATGTCTCCTCCTTTCTGGATTTCACCACAATATCATCCACATATGCATGTACGTTGCGTCCAATCTGTTTATGTAGACAATTCTGAACACAGCGCTGATAAGTTGCCAGGGCACTCTTGAGCCCGAAAGGCATAGATACATAGCAGAAGGCTCCAAAGGGAGTTATGAAGGATGTCTTCTCCTGGTCCTTAACTGCCATTTTGATCTGATGATAACCAGAATAAGCATCCAAAAAACACAAACGGTCACAACCTGCCGTAGCATCAATAATCTGATCAATACGAGGGAGAGCAAAGGGATCAGCTGGACATGCATTGTTCAAGTCTGTGTAATCCACACACATACGCCAAGTGCCGTTTTTCTTAAGTGCCAGCACCGGATTAGCTAGCCACTCAGGGTGAAAGACCTCCACGATAAACCTTGCTGCCAAAAGCCGGGCTACCTCCTCACCGATAGCCTTACGCCTTTCTTCATTGAAGCGGCAAAGAAATTGCTTGAACGGTTTAAAGTTAGGATCTATATTAAGGGTGTGCTCAGCGAGTTCCCTCGGTACACCTAGCATGTTAGAAGGCTTCCATGCAAAGATGTCCCGGTTCTCACGGATGAACTCGATGGGCGCGTCTTCCTATTTCGTATAAGTTAGCGCTGATACTGAACTGCATGGATGAATCGCCAGGAACAAAGTCAACCAGTTTAGTCTCTTCAGCCGATTTAAACTTCACTGCCGGATCATGCTCAGTAGTTTGCTTTTTCAAAGAAGTCATATCTGCTGGATCAACATTGTCTTTGTAAAATTTCAGCTCCTCCGTAGCACAAACCGACTCAGCATAAGCTGCATCCCCTTCTTCACATTCCAAAGCAATCTTTCGGCTTCCATGTACCGTGATGGTCCCCTTATGACCCGGCATCTTAAGTTGCAGATGAACATAACAAGGCCTGGCCATGAACTTAGCATAAGACGGCCATCCGAACAGGGCATGACATGGACTCTTGATTTTCACCACTTCAAAAGTCAACACCTCTGATCTTGAATCATGATCGTCTCCGAAAGCAACTTCCAGAGCTATCTTACCAACTGGGTATGCCGATTTACCAGGAACTACCCCGTGAAACACAGTTCGACGTTTAAGATTCTTATATGTTAACTCCATGCGACGAAAGGTTTCATAGTAAAGGATATTGATACTGCTTCCTCCATCCATAAGCACCTTGGCAAATTTGTACCCCCCAACCTGGGGTGCCACCACTAAAGCTAGATGACCCGGATTGTCAACTCGGGGTGGATGATCCTCTCGGCTCCACAGGATGGGTTGCTCAGACCAGCGCAGATAACGAGGTACCGCCAGTTCAACAGAGTTAACAACCCTTTTATGAAGCTTCTGATCGTGCTTACATAGGCTAGTGGTGAAGACATGATACTATCCACTATTCAACTATTTTGGATTGCTCTAATAACTGGATTGGTGCTGCTGTTGATTCCCCTGATGGTTGTAACCTCCCTGGTTGCCCTGGCTGTTCTGATTGCCATGTCCGGTTTGGTTGCCCTGGAACCCTGAACCGGAACTACCACCACCATAACCCGGCCCATGGAAACCGCCTCCTGAACCGCCGGGCGGTCCATTGTCATATTGAAAAAGATTTGAATTTTTGTACTCCCGCATAATGAAGCAATCTTTACAAAGATGCGTAGCGGGTCTCTCCTTTCATCCGTGCTTTGGACAAGGCTGATTTAACATGCATTCTAGGTTGGGGCCTGACCCTCCACCCCGGTGGGGCGGTTTACCCTTATGCCACTGACCGTTATCCTGTGCATTGGTGTTAGCCACAAAGTCCAAGCTATTGTCTACCTTGAGTTTACCATTGTTCCCATGACCTGTCGGATTATGTTGCTGCCCCTTGGCGTTGCTGCTCTTCTTTCCCTTCCCTGTCTTGTCATCCTTAGACTCGGGGTCCTTGGTACTATCAGAGTCGGCATACTTCACCAGAGCCTCCATGAGTGTTCCCATGTCATTACAATGGCGTTTAAGCCATCCCAATTTCAGCTTCAAAGGTGCAAACCCGCAATTGCCCTCCAATGTTAAAACGGTTGTGTCAGCGTTGATGCGGTCCGATGAATGCAAAATCTCCGAAACCGGATGCACCCAGTGGGTCGTTGATTCTCCTTCTTCCTGGACACAGGCAACTAAATCCACGATGGACATGGGCTATTTGCACGTATCTTTGAAGTTCTGCATAAACCGGGCCCTTAACTTGGCCCATGATCCAATAGAGTTGGCTAGCAGATTTTTTAGCCACGTACGAGCTGTTCCCTCCAACATCATGGTAAAGTACTTGGCACACGCCGCTTCGTCCACATCCAGCATCTCCATTGCCATCTCATAACTCTCCACCCATGACTCAGGGGATAAATCGGCGGTGTAATTCAGCACCTTATGCAGGCCCTTAAAGTTCTTGGGTAACCGTATGTTGCGCAGCGCTGGAACAACACATGGCACTCCCAAAGAACTAGAAGTAACCCCTGGTTCCACCGATGTTGTTGGACGAACCAGAGTGAACTGACGAACCGGAGCCTCGTGTTGCGCTGCTAACTCAGCTTCCTGACGTGCCCTAGCGCGATCCACTACATCCTGGGAATTGCCACCGCCACCCGCCGAGTTATTGCCACGGGGTGGATTATGATTCCTCGCACGGCTGGATACGGCCGACTCATCGATGTGCCTGCTGTAGCTCCGGCTTGGGCGGGGAGTGGAATGAATCCTTTCGCGGCTATATGAATAGGCCTGCTGCTGAGTCAAAGCCGTCTGTAGGAGGTCCCTAGCCCGTCGTGTCTCAACTGCTACGGGGGACTCGCCATTAATTGGGAGAGCTGCCAATCGTGAAGCAGCCGCAACGACATTATCCAATGGGTTAGAGTAATGATCCGGAGGTGTTGAGACACGATGTGGTGGAAGGTTGTTTTGACGAGGCGGAGGAGGCGGATCCATCGCAGGAGGCTGAACCGGCGCCCCAGTCTCAGGTGCCTCCGCCCGGTTTACCACAGGTTGGTTGCTGGTGCCTGCTCCGGGTGTGTTAAAGAGATTCCTTGCCTCCAAGACCGACGGAAGGCGCGATCGGTATCTTCTCCTCATGACATCATCCGACGCACTCTGATCCAGCATAAGCCCGTACGCCTGAGCCTCCAATCTGGCCCGCTCCATGGCCATCCTGGTATTTTCTGCTGCCAGTTCCGCTTTAGCTTGAGTGATCTGATCCTTCACCTTTGCAATCTTGCATTATGCTGATCCTAGTTTGCCGTGTCCACCTCCGCCGCCAGCAACGTTGCTAAAGCGTCGAATAGATCAGACAAAAGCTGAGCCGGAGGCGGCGTAGAGCCCCCTGCTCCCGCTGGTGTTGCTGTTGCTGAACCAGAGATCATTGCCGCAGCGATAGAAGAGTGTTGCGCTGGTTGTGTACCGGCCATGAAGACCGCGACCCGGCTTGGTAGATCAAGGGGTCCGGAATACTGTTGCCCTCGGAACCTCCACTAATCCGGCCATCCTGCAGCTGCTATAGCGACTCGGTCTCTCCGGTTGAAGACTCGTCATCAGAGTAGACAACGGTTTCGCCACCAGATGCTGATCCATCCTCATATTATGCTCCATGGATGACACCTACGAAGACATGCTTTACGGTGGGCTGAACCGGGGAAGAGCTTGCACGCTGAGCCGTCTCGATGATGTCAGTGCAGATGTCCGGCTCAGGGCCCGGTTTGCCGATCTTGCCGATGATGACGTGAATTCCACCAAAGGGGACCCGGTACTCATATTCAATTGAACCGGCCTCGGGACCCCATCCTACGTCGTCGGTGTTGAGCTTGCCGCGACGACTTTTAGTCATCTGGCCCACAGCGTATCCCTTGAGTCCTTCGAAGCCGCCCTTCAAGAAGTCGAAACCATCGTGCGATAGCCCCACGGTGGGCGCCAACTTTCGTGGTTTTGTCACGGCAGATGTCCTTGTTAAAGGACTTAGTCGTGGAGCCATCGCTATGGGTTAGCTTAAAGGGGTTAAAGTGGACGAGGGACACAAGAGTTTTATACTGGTTCGGTCCCTTACGATGAAGGTAAAAGCCTATTCCAGTTGTGATGGAATTGCTAGGGTTTCGATGACCAGGGAGCGAATCCGCTTTGCCTGTCTCTCAAGTTGTTGTCTGTCGTCCCTAAACCGCCGCCGGTTCGTCCCTTTATATACATAGGTCGACGCCCGTCGGTTTACAGAGTCCCGAGGCCGGATCATCAACGTGTCCAACTCGGTCTCTATTCCTCCTATCTTAGAATACAAGTTTACATGATAATGTCGGTTTATGTCTACAGGCCTTATCCCGCCTTTGGGCCCTGGGTCTTCATAAAGCATCAACATCCTTTGTCTTCCTGGGCTTCTAATCTTCATAGAGTTAATCCGGCCACTCCTAGCCGGTTTACGTCCAGTAGTAATATCCCCAACACCGGACCACCGCCTAAACTGTTGGGCAACGTAGCATGCAATTTTAAAAAAATTCCTATGCTCAGACCGAAAGAGAGTTTGTCTACGTACCATCGTAGACCGAAAGAGGAAGCCGTTTGACGACGCGGTTGATGTAGTCGAACTTCTTCTCATCCCGATCAATCAAGTACCGAACGTACAGCACCTGCGAGTTCTGCACACGTTCAGCTCGGTAATGTCACTCGCCTTCTTGATCCAGCAAGACGTCGAGGTAGTAGATGAGTCCCGTCAGCACGACAACGTAGTGACGGTGATGGTGAAGTGATCCTCGCATGGCTTCGCCTAAGCACCGCGAAAATATGACCGGGGGTGTAAACTGTGGAGGGGGGGTGCCGCACATGGCTAGGTAATTGTCTGGTCTGTGATAGGTGCCCCCTCCTCATATATATAGGTGGGAGGGAGGAGCAACCATAGAAGGTGCCCAAGTAAGAGGAATCCTACTTGGAGTCCCTCCCAAGCCTCATGCGCCTCCTACCATATAAAACCGAGGGGGAAGGAAAGAGGGGGGAGAGAGGGAAGGAAGTAGAAATCCTAATCCACACTCTCCTTGCCCTCCCCTCTTTCCTTTTCCTCCTCATAGGTCTAGCCTCTGTAGGGGCGGACCAGGGCTGGTGTATTCCCTCACTTGGCCCATAAGGCACATATCTTTGCCGGGGGTGCCCGAAACTCCTTTTCGGTGACCCCATAAGTACCCAGTACCCCCCCGGAACACTTATGATGTCGGAATACCATCGTCCTATATATATCAATCATTACCTCTCGGCCAGTTCGAGACTCCTCGTCATGTCTGTGATCTCATCTGGGACTCTGAACAACATTCATTGACCAAATCACATAACTCATATAATACTAAATCGTCAACGAACGTTAAGCGTGCGGACCCTACGGGTTTGAGAACTATGTAGACATGACCGAGACACCTCTACGGTGAATAACCAATAGCGGAACCTAGATGCTCATATTGTCTCCTACGTATTCTACGAAGATATTTATCGGTCGAACCGTTATGACAACATACGTAATTCCCTTTGTCCATCGGTATGTTACTTGCCCGAGATTGGATCGTGGTATCTTCATACCTAGTTCAATCTTGTTACGGACAAGTCTCTTTACTTGTTCTGTAATAGACTACCTCGTGACTAAGTACTTAGTCGTTTGCTTGCAAGCTTATGATGTGTATTACCGAGAGGGCCCAGAGATACCTCTCCGATACTCGAAGTGACAAATCCTAATCTCTATCTATGCCAACTTAACAAACACCTTCGAATATACCATTAGAGCATCTTTATGATCACCCAGTTACGTTGTGATGTTTTATAGCACATAAGGCATTCCTCCGATATCTGGGAGTTGCATAATCTCATAGTCGGAGGAATATATATTTGACATGAAGAAAGCAATAGCAATATAACTGAACGATCATTATGCTAAGCTAACGGATGGGTCTTGTCCATCACATCATTCTCCTAATGATGTGATCCCGTTATCAAATAACAACTCATGTCCATGGTTAGGAAACTTAACCATCTTTGATCAACAAGCTTGTCTAGTAGAGGCTCACTAGGAACACGATGTTTGTTTATGTATTCACACATGTATTTGGGTTTCCGATTAATACAATTCTACCATGAATAATAAACCTTTATCATGAATAAGGAAATATAAAATAACATCTTTATTATTTCCTCTAGGGCATATTTCCTTCAGTCTCCCACTTGCACTAGAGTCAATAATCTAGTTCACATCAACATGTGATTAACACCAATAGTTTAAATCAGCATGTGACAAACATCCAATGAGTTTACTAGAGTCAATAATCTAGTTCACATCGCCATTGTATTAACATCCAAAGAGTACTAAGGTGTGATCATGTTTTGCTTGTGAAAGAGTTTTAGTCAACGGGTCTGCCACATTCAGAGCCGTATGTATTTTGGAAATTTCTATGTCTACAATGCTCTACATGGAGCTACTCTAGCTAATTGCTCCCACTTTCAATACGTATCCAGATTGAGACTTAAAGTCATCTGGATTAGTGTCAAAGCTTGCATCAACGTAACCCGTTACAATGAACTCTTTAGCACCTCCATAACCGAGAAACTTTTCCTTAGTCATCTTAGGTACCTAAGGATAATTTTGACCGTTGTCCAGTGATCCACTCCTGGCACACAATAGGTCTGGTACACAGCATAGCATACATGATAGAACCTATGGCTGAGGCATAGGGAATTACTTTCATTTTCTCTCTATCTTCTAAAGTGGCCAGGCATTGAGTCTGACTCAACTTCACACCTTGTAAAAAAAGCAATAACCCTTTCTTTGACTGATCCATTTTGAACTTCTTCAAAACTTTATCAAGGTATTGTGAAAGTCCTATTAAGCGTCTTGATCTATCTCTATAGATCTTGATGCCCAATATATAGTAGCTTGACCGTGTTCCTTCATTGAAAAACTCTTATTCAAGTATCCTTTTATGCTATCCAGAAATTCTATATCATTTCCAATCAACAATATGTCATCTACATATAATGTTAGAACTGCTACAGAGCTTCCACTCACTTTCTTGTAAATACAGGCTTCACCGAAAGTCTGTATAAAACCATATGCTTTGATCACCTCATCAAAGCGTATATTCCAACTCCGAGATGCTTGCAACAGTCCATAGATGGATCGCCGGAGCTTGCTGAGGGAGTCCTGAATGAGGGGGTCCTCGGGAGTCCGGGCTATGCAACATGGACCAGACTAATGGGCCGCGAAGATACAAGATAGAAGACTTTCCCCCGTGTCTGGATGGGACTCTCCTTTGCGTGGATGGCAAGCTTGGCATTCGTATATGAATTTTCCTTTCTCTGTAAACCGACTTTGTACAACCCTAGGCCCCTCCGATGTCTATATAAACCGAAGGGTTTAGTCCATAGTGGCAATCATAATCATACATGCTAGACATCTAGGGTTTAGCTATTACGATCTCGTGGTAGATCAACTCTTGTAACCCCTATACTCATCAAAGTCAATCAAGCATCACGTAGGGTTTTACCTCCATCAAGAGGGCCCGAACCTGGGTAAACATCATGTACCTGGCCTCTTGTTACCCTCGATCCGTAGACGCACAGCTCGGGACCCCCTACTCGAGATCTGCCTGTTTTGACGCCGACATTGGTGCTTTCATTGAGATTTTCACCATGCCGTCGTCGAAAGGCTCGATGGATCCATCAATCATCTACAACAATGCTGTCATGAAGGAGATCATTCACCCCGGCCAGATCTCTGTATTCGGCGGCTTTGCACTGTGTGCCAACTCGGTTGGGCACCTAGAGCAGATCGACAGCTACGCTCCTGGTCACCAGATCAGTTTTGGAAATCTGAACTATGTCGCCGATATCCGAGGAGACTTGATCTTCCAAGGGTTCGCGACCCCAACCACCGCTCCGGCCTTATACCCGGAGCGCGCCACCAGATCTGAAGACGGGAGTCTAGAGCCCGCCGGACTCTCTATGGCTATAGAGCTCAACACTGGAGAACCGGAGAAAATAGTGTCACCGGCGGTCATCTCAAGGTCGGACTCTTCTCCGAACACTGGCTCCGAACCCTCGAAGTCCGCGTCATGCAAGCTCGGTTCGGGAACTTCTGTCCCTGTCCAAACCTCCCTCTTAAACGAGGCTTTGGACTTAATGCGATCCCTCGCCATCACAGAGGGACCGCTTCTGAATTACGCCCAGCCCGGACTAGGGGCTGAAAATAGGGAATTTTACTTCCCACCCACCACCCACTTCATAGCCACTATCGACGATCTAACCGACATGCTCGACTACGCCTCCGAAGGCATCGATGGCATGGACGACGATGCCAGAGAGGAGTAGGCCCAAAACCCACCGTTCACCAGACACTGGATGACCACTTCCTCATACGATGTGTACATGGTGGACACACCTAAAAAGGCGACGGCGATGATGAAAATGATCTAGTCGAGGACGAACCTCCTGAGATACCACCAAAGCGTCGATGTCAGCGGCGCCGCTCTAAATCACGTCACGAAAAAGACAGCAATATCGGCACCAGAGACAATGATACTCCGGAGAACGCCGAAGACCAAGAAGACCAAATCGAACAAACATCCGAATAGGATGATCGGGAGGACGGGCAAGTTGACCCTGACGAGCAAGCAGGGAACGAAGACTCAGAGGATAGTAACTATCTACCACTCTCCGAGGATGACGTGAGCCTCGCGACGAAGATTTTATCGTGCCAGTGGAACCCCTCGAACAAGAGCGCTTTAAGCGCCGGCTAATAGCCACTGCAAGAAGCCTAAATAAGAAGTATCGGTAGCTTCAAGCTGACCAAGATCTGCTCAATGACAGATGGACTAATTTCCTAGTAGCCGAAGAATACGGCCTCGAACTCTCAACAAAGAGTTACCCGAAGCGTAAGTTGCTACCCCAATTCGATGATGAGGCACTGGAGCCCATACCACCCGCGCATAACGCGGCTAACAGACCTGACCGACCACCACGTGGCCGGGACAGAACGGCAACTCAAGCCGAACACCAACCCGCACAACCTCGCCGTAAAAGCAGAGAAACAACAGCTCAGGGATATGCTTATGACCTATGTTAGGACCTGGACAATAGTGTCGGCCAGACCAGGTCAATCTACGGATCAAGGAGGCGTGCCCAAGCGCGAGAAGACGGCTAATAGGCCTGGCGCGACAAACACAACCCCACCAGGGCCGAAAACCGGATACGGACTTCATTTGAACTGCGCCGTGACGTTGCCCGATATAGAGGCGCCGCACACCCCCTATGCTTCACCGATGAGGTAATGGAACACAGTTCCTAGAAGGGTTTAAACCCGTAAACATTGAATCATACGATGGCACAACAAATCCCGTAGTATGGATTGAAGACTTTCTTCTCCACATTCACATGGCACGCGGTGATGATCTACATGCCATCCAGTACCTCCCCCTAAAACTCGAGGGGCCATCATGGCACTAGCTAAACAACCTAGCAGGAAACTCTATTGGTAGCTGGGAAGACTTGGAGGATGCATTCAGTGACAACTTCCAAGGTACCTATGTTCGTCCCCCAGACGCCGATGATCTTAGCCACATAATCCAGCAACCAGGAGAATCAGCCCAGCAGCTCTAGACCAGGTTCTTAATCAAAAAGAACCAGATTGTGGATTGTCCAGACGTGAAGCCCTCATGGCCTTCAAACATAGTGTCCGATATGAGTGGCTCACCTAACACCTCGGCCAAGAAAAGCCAAAGTCCATGGCAGCCCTTACCGCCCTCATGACACGCTTTTGCGTGGGAAAGGATAGCTGGCTTGCTCGTAGAAGCAATAGCACCAGCGACCATGGCACCTCCGAATCCAGGGATGGCAATGGCAAGCCATGACGGAACACGCACTAGCATTGTAACAATAACGAAGGAACCCAAGACATGGTGGTCAATGTCGGATTTGGTGGCTCCAAACCCGGTCAACGGAAGAAGCCATTCAAGGCAAATAGAGATGGCCCATTTAGTTTAGACAGAATACTTCATCGGCCTTGCCAGATTCATGGCACCCCCGATATACCCGCCAATCATACCAAAAGAAATTGTTGGGTCTTTAAACAGGCCGACAAACTCAATGCCGAACACAAGGGAAAAGGGTCGCCCAGCGATGATGATGACCAAGAGCCTTGTCAACCGAACACAGGGGGACAAAAGCAATTTCCCCCCGAGGTAAAAACAGTGAATATGATATATGTCACATATATCCCTAAGAGGGAGCGCAAGCGCGCGTTACGAGACGTCTACGTCATAGAGGCGGTCGCCCCAAAATTCTACCCATGGCCGGCTTTCCCGATCACCTTTGATCAAAAGGACCACCCTGCCAGTACCCGTCATGGAGGTTCGACAGCTCTGGTCCTCGATCCAATCATCGACGGATTCCATCTCACGTGAGTCCTCATGGATGGCGGCAACAGTCTCAATCTACTTTATCAAGACACTGCCCGCAAAATGGCATCGATCCATCAAGAATCAAGCCCACTAAAACTAACTTTAAGGGAGTAATACCTGGTGTAGAGGCCTGCTGCATGGGCTCAATCATGCTAGAAGTCGTCTTCGGTTCGCCAGACAACTTCCAAAGCAAAGACTTGACCTACGATATCACCCCATTCCGGAGTGGCTATGACGCACTGCTCGGACAAACCGCTTTCGCCCGCTTTAATGCGGTCACGCATGATGCCTATCGGAAGCTTAAGATGCCCGGTCCACGTGGCGTCATCACAATCAACAGAAACATGGAACATTCCCTCCGCACTGAAGAGAATATCGCTGCCATAGCGGCCGAAGTACAAAGTGGCCCTGTCAAGCCGCACACCTCATCAGCTGTTAAGCCGCCAGGCTCTATTACACAAGGCCGGCCAATTCTGCATGCTAACAGCTCGGCAATCCCAGAGCCGGATTAGCAGTTTCGCCTCCGTCGATCGCCATACATATCCACGAAATTCGTATCGCGCATGCATAATTATGCACTCAAAGTACCTTGGGCATCAACGGAGGCACAATACAGACAGGCCTATAGTACGGTTTGTGTTGGAACACGCGGTACGCTATGCTAGCGCCAAATAAAATTTTCTAGCGCGCACCCAGGATCATGCTGCTGGAAATAGATCATGGGATCGGGTTTAACACTACACGCACAGTCACCGCAGCGGAAGTAGAGTTGGTGATGCGTGTAGCCGATCTCCCGAGCCGTCTCCTCCTCACGTTGCCAAGCTCCCGCGAACAGCGAAGACCCGTGGACGGTGATCTCCCGTGAACGGCACCTCGCGGTTCCCTCGAACGGTTCGTCTAAGCACCGATGATGCGATGCCTCCAAGGTATCCACACGTACGGGGAGTAGCATCGAGCGGCGGACTGCTAGGTCCTGTCGCGCGGCATGGGCATGGGGAGTGGCGGTGGCTAACCTGGGTTCTATGCGATCAACCCTAAGTGGTGTGCCCACTCCCCTTTATATAGACCTCCGAGGTGGGCTCAACACTTGAGCCCACTAGGAGTCCACATCCATTTTCCACTCAGATCCAATCCGAATGGGCTGCAACCCCTTAAGTGTGCGACCCTAGAGGTTCACGTACACATGGACACGACCAGAGTCGATAGTTGGTAGCGGCTCCTAGCAGAACGTGCCAACTCCCATGTGGGCGTAAAGTCATTTGAGGAGCCTCAACAATGTGGCATATGCAACATTCCTTTTGCCTCACGATATTTGTTGTCAAGCTCAAGGCGAGTACTTGTCACCCTTGTGTTAGCTTGACCTCTCTTCTCGAAAACATGATATAGATTCCCGAACTGGGTTAACACTTAACCCAAGTCGCATGGCCATGCTTTCCGAATTTGATCACTCGAGAGGGCCCAGAGAATATATCTCCAAATAGGAGGGGAAAATTCCATCTTGGTCAACCATGTCTCGCGGCATGTCTCAAGACTCACCCGAAAGCTACCTTTATAACTACCCATTTATAGAGTAACGTTTGATAGACCCTAAGTGAGTCGATCCTCATCCTGAGAACATGCGAGGACCTCAGGTCTAGGACATGGCATAGACATTGCACTTGAGACTAACAGATGACTATATCTCGCTGCGTCTCAAAGTGGGTCTGTCCGGCTCGGTGATCTCCATCCCCGAGCCCATACTATCGGTTTAGCATCTCCATGCACATGACTTGTGAAACATAGTCATCAATCGAGTCGTATACTAGTCAAGGATATGTGTCCTCATAACCTTATCAACTAGGGACCATTAAAACAATCATCATACAAAACATAGTTCCACAAACAAGTCACATACTTATTGATACATATCATTGATGATGTTCAAGGACAATACAAAGGACTCATGAATACATATGGAAATATCATCATCACATGATTGCCTCTAGGGCATATCTCCAATAGTCTCCCACTTGCACTAGAGTCAATCATTTAGGCATCGTAAGCTCATGGAGCTCATGTGCGCCTCATGCTTCAGAAGAGGGAGAGGCTTCGTCAATGGATCAGCAACATTTGCATCCGTGTGTACCTTGCATATGTTTATATCACCTCTTTCGACAATGTCGTGAATAAGGTTAAAACGCCTGAGTATGTGTTGGGTTTTATGATGGTTCCGTGGTTCCTTGACTTGCACAATGGCACCACTATTATCACAATAGAGGTCCAATGGATTAGACGCGCCCTCAACCACACCAGGATCAGAAATAAAATTCTTCACCCAAACACCTTCTTTTGCAGCTTCAGAAGCCGCAATGTACTCGGCCTCTGTTGTAGAATCAACTACTGTATCTTGCTTGGAGCTCCTCCAGCTCACTGCTCCTCCATTCAGAATGAACACAAACCCAGATTGCGATCGACTATCATCCCTATCTGTTTGGAAACTAGCATCGGTGTAACTCTTTACAACGAGCTCATCCTCACCTCCATAAACCAGGAACATATCCTTAGTCCTTCTCAAGTAATTAAGGATATTCTTAACCGCTGTCCAGTGACTCTCCCCTGGATCAGCCTGGTATCTGCCCACCACGCTAAGAGAAAAACTAACATCGGGACGAGTACATACCATGGCATACATGATGGACCCAATAGCCGAAGCATACATAATCCCATCCATGCGTCTTCGCTCATCAGGAGTCATAGGACTCCGAGTCTTGCTAAGACTAATGCCATGTGACATGGGCAAGCAACATTTCTTGGAATCTTGCATGTTGAACCGCTTCAACACCTTGTCAATATATGCACTCTGGCTTAATCCAATAAGCCTTCTCGATCTATCTCTATCGATCTTGATTCCCAAAATGTAAGCTGCTTCTCCCAAGTCCTTCATAGAAAAACTATTTTTCAATGAGTCTTTGGCAGATTCAAGCATTTGAACATCATTTCCAATCAATAATATGCCATCCACATATAAGATCAGAAATGCAACTAAGCTCCCACTGACCTTTTTGAATACACAATGATCACATTCATTCTTGATGAAGCCAAACTCTTTGACAGCTTCATTAAAATGAATGTTCCAATTCCGAGATGCTTGCCTTAATCCATAAATGGATCTCTAAAGCTTGCATACCATGCTAGACTTCTTTGGATCGACAAAACCCTCGAGTTGTGTCATATACACATCGTCGGTTAAATTTCCATTAAGGAAAGCCATTTTGACATCCATCTGCCATATTTCATAGTCGAAATACGCCGCTATAGCACAATGATCTGAATTGATTTAAGCATCGCTACCGGTGAGTAAGACTCATCGTAGTCAACTCCTTGAACTTGTCGATAACCTTTAGCAACAAGTCGAGCCTTATGGATTGTGACATTTCTGTACATATTAGTTTTCTTCTTAAAGATCCACTTGCACTCAATGGCTCGAACGCCATCTGGCAGATCAACCAAGTTCCAAACTTGATTGTCATCCATGGACTTTCATTAGGATCTCATGGCCTCAAGCCATAACTCGGAATCAGGGCTCTCCAGCGCTTCCGCATACGTAGTCGGCTCGTTGTTCTCCAAGAACAACACATTGCAGTCATGCAAATTGCGTAACCTTTCCGACCTCCGTGGAACCGGTGTCGACTCCACTACGGGTTCCCTGACTAACTCCGGTGTGACAGTATCACCTACCGGAACGTCCCCGTGTGGTTCTCGAATTTCTTCTAGTCAGACCGTCCTCCCACTAGCCTTCCGATTGAGAAACTCATTCTCAAGGAAAACTCCATGTCGAGCGACAAACACTTTGCCCTCTTCACGGTTGTAGAAGTAATATCCCAAGGTTTCCCTTGGATATCCCACGAATATGCACTTGTCCAATTTGGGTGTGAGCTTATCCGACTGGAGTCGCTTGACATATGCTTCACATCCCCAAATTCTCAGAAAAGACAAACTGTGACTCTTCGTAGTCCATATCTCATATGGTGTCTTATCTACGGACTTAGATGGTACCCTATTCAGTGTGAAAGCTGCAATTTCTAGAGCATATCCCCAAAATGACAAGGGTAAATCCAACTGACTCATCATCGATCGGACCATGTCCAACAGGGTCCGATTCCTCCGTTCCGACACACCATTTCTCTGCGGTGTACCCGGAGGAGTCAGTTGTGGAACTATTCCATGATTCTTCAGATGATCATCAAACTCCTGGCTCATATACTCACTGCCACGATCAGATCGTAGAAGTTTGATTTTCTTGCCGAGTTGATTTTCCACTTCATTTTGAAACTCCTTGAACTTTTCAAAAGTTTCTGACTTGTGCCTCATCAAGTAGATATATCCATATCTACTCAAGCCGTTGGTGAAAGTTACGAAGTATTGGAAACCACCTCTGGCTGTCGTGCTCATTGGTCCACATATATCACTATGTATAAGTTCCAACAACTCAGACGCCCTCTCGCAACTCTTTGCAAAAGGAGTCTTAGTCATCTTACCGAGGAGGCAAGACTCGCATGTCTCGAATGATTCAAACTCAAACGAAGTTTGAATTCCATCATCATGGAGATTATTCATGCGCTTTTGACTAATGTTTCCTAGTCGACAATGCCAGATGTAAGTCGGATTTATCTCATTAGGCTTATGCCACTTGACATTTATGTTATAGACTGATTCACCTACAAGATCTAGGATAAATAACCCATTTACAACGGGTGCAAAGCCATGAAACATGTTATTCAAGTAAATAGAACAACCATTGTCCTTAATACTGAATTCATAACCTTGTCTCATCAAACATGAGGCATAAATAATGTTTCGACTCAAAGCAGGAACATAATAACAATTATCAAGTTCCATTACAAATCCTGAAGGTAAATTAACTTGCATAGTGCCGACGACCAATGCAGCAACTCTTGCTTTATTTCAGACGCGAATGTCAACTTCTCCTCTTGCGACATTCCTAGTTCTGCTTAGCCCCTGCATCGAATTGCATATGTGAACAACTGATCCGGTATCATATACCCAAGAGCTACTAGAAACATCAGCAAGATAAATGTCTATAACAAGTGTACCTGAAGAAGAAGTCATACTTCCAGTCTTCTTGCCCTTCTCGGCAAGCCAGTTGCTACAATTCCTTTTCCAGTGTCCGGGTTCCTTGCAATGAAATCAAATACTCCCCGAAGCCGTCCCTGACTTAGGCGCAGCGGGTGCAGTTGGAGTTGCCTCCTTCTCTTTGCCCTTTGCCTTAGCCTTTTTCTTGGACCAGCTCTTCTTGAACTTAGCCGAGTTATGCACCATCAACACTTGACGATGTGTACCTTTCTTGATATCTTGTTCTGCCACTTTGAGCATCCCATGCAATTCAGTGAGCTTCTTTTCCATCCCATGCATATGGTAGTTCGAGATGAATGGCCCATAGTTGTCCGGAAGAGAACCCAGAATTGTATGTTTGGACAACTCATCCCCAAGTGGGAAGCCTAGCCTATCCAGAGCTTGCATGTACCCAATCATCTTGATCACATGCGGGCTCAGTGGATCACCCTCTTTCAGCTTACAATCCATCAGGGATCGCCAGACATTGAACCTTTTGGTCCTAGCCTACATTTGAAACATGATCTTAAGGTTCTTGATCATATCGAAAGCCTCGATATTTTTGAACTGCTGCTGCAGATCGGGCTCTATAGAAGCCAGCATGAGATAGCAGATCTCGTTTGAATCATCAACGAGTTTCCGGTAGACATTTCTGGCTGTGGCATTGGCATTATCGCCAGGTTCCTCTGGAAGCGGATTCTCTAGAACTTGTTCCTTTTTCTCATGCCTAAGAACAATTCTCAGGTTTCTATACCAGGTGGTAAAGTTTGTTCCATTCAATTTATCTTTTTCCAGGATTGATTTCAATGCAAAAGGGGTAACTTGAGCAGGTGGTGCCATTGATCTACAATAGAAATATGCAAAACACTAAGACATGTATTCATGAAGAGTAATTCATATTAAACATTTTAATAAGATCATTACTCCCACTAAAATCAACATCCCTCGGTTGATACTTAGTGATTCAAGATCCAAGATCAACATGTCAACTAGTGAGCTTTTTCATCACCACTAGAGGACAAGATCACTCAGTAAGCAACTCTTGCTAATCGTATCTCCATACGACTCTTGTTGTTGGGGGCATCTCATGCCTCGCCAACTCCTATGCCTCGTAGCCCAAAACTATTTTGATAGCCACGACAAGTCAACCAATGCTCTGCGTGTAAGTGTCCGACACAAACCCATCACTTCAAGGAGATCTAGTGGCACCCTAATTTCATAGGCCCGACACTAAATATACTTGACATGTGAAGGTGCCGCAATTGGGGAGGCATTTGTACTTGCATTCTTTGAGGGATCACCCTACTTAAAACATCTACCATGCAAAAGGAAGGGTGCATAAAAGGGATAAACTTTCACAGGCAATTTATGTATGTGTGATGTGGTATAGACCCTTTTCACAGCACGTGGTGATCTCCATCTCCATGTGCGCGGTCTGCCCATTCATGGTTGTCCTCGTGGTGATCTCCATCTCCATGCCATGGTGTCAACCGCCAAGTGTTACGTAAGATACTATGCTATTAAAAACTAATAGCTACTGAAAGTAAATTACATTACATGGCTTCTCACGTTGACACGTAGGTCATTAATACAATAATGGGACAACCATATGGCTCCTGCCGGTTGCCGCACTCATGACACGTAGGTCATGAAACAATAATATACAAGCAACATACATGGGCTATACCAAATCACAATCATTCCCTGCAAAAATGAGTCAGACGTTCTACCGCCGAAGATAAAAACTCCTGAAACTCTATCTTCCAAGCGGATTTTGGCCTAGCCAGAAGCACCGAAATCCTATTCGAGTATTTCGCTGCTAATCCAACTTTTCGTTAGCTTCAGTTTGACAGGTCGTGGAGCAAAATCGGAGTTCGTATGTAAAAGTTACAGCCGTTTTACCGGGACCGCTCCAACAGATTTCAGCACCGCGGAAATCACATTTCCAAGGTGTTGATCTATGTTCCGATTTGATCAATCTCATTGATCTTCGCGTGCTGCATCCGGATTTACGTTCCACTGTCTACCCCGATGGCGGACAACCGACCGGTAGGGGTAAGTCGTGTCACGACCTCTGCATCACGATCACGGAAACAAGATCACGAAACCAACCTTCAACACTGACATGCGCGACCGATCTCATCGACCCGCACCTGAACCGATCTACATATCTCATATGCATATCATCGAATCTATTACCACACAGCGGAGGCTCTGATACCACTGTTGGAACGCACGGTACGCTACGCTAGCGCCAAATAAAATTTTCTACCGCGCACCCAAGATCATGCTGCTGGAAATAGATCACGTGATCGGGTTTACCACTAGATGCACAGTCACCGCAGCGGAAGTAGATTTGGTGATGCATGTAGCCGATATCCCGGGCCGTCTCCTCCTCGCGTTGCCGATCTACCGCGAACAGCGAAGACCCGTGAACGGCGATCTCCCACGAACGGCACCTCGTGGTTCCCTCGAACGGTTCGTCCAAGCACCGCAGATGCGATGCCTCCAAGGTATCCACACGTACGGGGAGCAGCGTCGAGCGGCGGACTGCTAGGTCCGGTCGCGTAGTCTGGTCGCGCGGCATGGGCGTGGGGAGTGGCGGTGGCTAACCTGGGTTCTATGCGATCAACCCTAAGTGGTGTGCCCACTCCCCTTTATATAGACCTCCGAGGTGGGCTCAACACTTGAGCCCACTAGGAGTCCACATCCATTTTCCACTCAGATCCAATCCGAATGGGCTGCAGCCCCTTATGTGTGCGACCCTATATGTTCACATACACATGGACACGACCAAAGTCGATAGTTGGTAGCGGCTCCTAGCAGAACGTGCCAACTCCCATGTGGGCGTAAAGTCGTTTGACAAACCTAAACAATGTGGCATATGCAATATTCCTTTTGCCTCACGATATTTGTTGTCGAGCTCAAGGCGAGTACTTGTCACCCTTGTGTTAGCTCGACCTCTCTTCTCGAAAACATGATACAGATTCCCGAACTGGGTTAACACTTAACCCAAGTCGCATGGCCATGCTTTCCGAATCTGATCACTCGAGAGGGCCTAGAGAATATCTCTCCAAATAGGAGGGGCAAATTCCATCTTGGTCAACCATGTCTCGCGGCATGTCTCACGACTCACCCGAAAGCTACCTTTATAACTACCCATTTACGGAGTAGCATTTGATATACCCTAAGTGAGTCGATCCTCATCCCGAGAACATGCGAGGACCTCAGGTCTAGGACATGGCATAGACATTGCACTTGAGACTAACTGATGACTATATCTCACTGCGTCTCAAAGTGGGTCTGTCCGGCTCGGTGATCTCCATCCCCGAGCCCATACTATCGGTTTAGCTTCTCCATGCACATGACTTGTGAAACATAGTCATCAACCGAGTCGTATACTAGTCAAGGATATGTGTCCTCATAACCTTATCAACTAGGGACCATTAAAACAATCATCATACAATACATAGTTCCACAAACAAGTCACATACTTATTGATACATATCATTGATGACGTTCAAGGACAATACAAAGGACTCATGAATAAATATGGCAATATCATCATCACATGATTGCCTGTAGGGCATATCTCCAACAGTTTGACCCTATACGAGCTTCCCCTTTTCTTAATTATTTTTTCTCTTTTACCACAGGTGAATTAAAACCTACTCATCCTATGGACTCACAAGGAATTTCTCCGAGCCCAGTTCCGTACAAATAGTCGGAGAACATTCCCCTCAAGGAATCTTTCTTTCTCAGGCGAAAGCGGCGCAGACGTGCGGCAAGAAGTTTCAAAGGATTTTGTAGACCACAACTTCACTCAAGAACTTGTATAAAGCTTTTAACTTTAGACTAAGACCACCCGACATGTAAAATGACCTTGGTGATTATGGTACCCTCTATAAGATCCCGTTTTGACATATCAATGAGATTCCAGTGAACCAAATCCTTATTGGGTATCGTCTTTACTTATAGACTTTATTCCGTCTCTTCAGTTTCCTCACGCACACACCTCGGCATAAATTGCCAGGGACTCTACATGGCAACACACGTGTTGCCAAGCAAAAGTCTAAAAAACTTTATAGCACAATTCGGCGTCCCAAACTCGGCACTATATGCATCGGCTCCGAATCATGTCTTTGGTCAATAGTTGGATTGCCCGGCTCCTGTGTTTGCTACCTTACGTTCCGTCTAATCGGCTAACGTAGTAAAGGGAGAACTACTGTGATTGTGTTTCTGGTTCGTCCGATTAAGCACCTTAGTAGAGAAAGCCTAAAACTGTCTATCATGATGCAGCGAGAGCTGGTCAGCCACTCGGCGACTCATTAAAATCTTTAGCGATCTTTTCCGTATTACACGAAGGACTGTTTTCCGGTCACATATGCAACGCATCCGCATTGGGATAGTCGCGTACATACCAAGGGCTACTTCGTAGACCCATCGTCAAACTCCTATGGCTAAGTGAGAGCACTAAAATCGCATAGTCTGATTGCCTGGTTCAACACGCTAACACCTCCTTCATCGACCAAGGCGTTGGGTTAAGTGTAGTCATGCGCACTTCCGAACACCCTAGTAGTATCTACATGGGGATTGGAGCCGACGACTGGGAACTCTCAGATATAGAAACAGTCGCACAGGAGGATAAAACTCTTCATAAAGGCATGAATATATTACAAAAGCCTTAGTTCATAATACAAACTCCCGAATAGTTCGGACTCGTTCACTTGAACACTACATCCTTCGAGCATTAGCCTTCTACAAGGCGGGCACCTATTAGTACGTCCTCAAAATAGCGCTCCGGTGTGCGTTGGTCCTTGCTTTCGGGCGGGCCCTCAACTGCCACCTTTTCGGCCTTCATCTTGGCCCGGAGGATAAAACTCTTCATAAAGGCATGAATATATTACAAAAGCCTTAGTTCATAATACAAACTCCCGAATAGTTCGGACTCGTTCACTTGAACACTACATCCTTCGAGCATTAGCCTTCTACAAGGCGGGCACCTATTAGTACGTCCTCAAAATAGCGCTCCGGTGTGCGTTGGTCCTTGCTTTCGGGTGGGCCCTCAACTGCCACCTTTTCGGCCTTCATCTTGGCCCAGTGCATCTTGACACGGGCGAAGGCCATTCGCGCTCTCTCCATGCAGGACCATCTCTTGACGGCATTGATTCGGGGCAGCGCATCGATGAGATGCCACACAAGGTCGAAGTAGCTATCTGGAATGGCTTCGGTCGGCCACAACTGGACTATGACGTCCTTCATGGCCACGCTGGACATCTTATGCAGCTCTGCCCATTGTGCCATCTGGTCATTTAGTAGTGCGGGATGCTCCTGCACAGCAAACTGTGACCAGAAGAGCTTCTCCGTTGCGTAGCCCTCCTGGGCTCGAAAGAATTGGGCAGCGTCCACAATACTCTTCGGAATACCCGCATATGCATATGGAGAACTCCATAATCGATTAAGCAAGGCATACCCACGATCCCCAAATTTAGCTTGTAAAAGAAAGGGCTTACCATCCGCTACCTATCCGGCTTGACGGATTTCCTCGCACGCCGCGTGGGATTCGGACCGCGCCTCCTTGGTGTCTTGAAGGGCCTTGGTGAGTTTGGTCCCCTTTGCCTTATTTTCCTCTTCTAAGGACTCGAACTTGTGGGTAGTGTCCTTGAGCTTCTGCTCCACCTCGGTCAACCGTTCCTCAAAACGGCACCAAGCGGCCTGTTCGGCCGTTAAGTTTGCAGCCGCTTTATTAGCGGCCACCTTGCTTACCCTTGCTTGCTTGTTGGCTTGGGCAAGATCACCCCTGAGGGTCTCAACCGCAGCGGCACCATCTATACAAACACGCAGATTGCAGCTCTCGAAATTCCACAGAACATGGACATAAGCAGGCATAAAATAAGATGTGTCTTATACCTTGCGCCTGGTCCAGCCGCGTGTTAACAAGGACAAGGTCCTCATCGGCTCGCTCCAGTTTCCATTTGAGTTCGGAAATTCCTACTGATTGGGCAGTCCCTGCTAACAGGGAGGCCTATTTTAATCCAAATAAAAAATCATGTTATCACCTGACAACTAACTTTTGATCCTCTTCTTGCTTTTCTTTCAAAAAACCGAACAGAGTCTCAGAGGCTACTATCTATATACAGACATATTTCTCGTAAAAATGATCAAAAATATTACATTGCGTACCTCAAAGCCTTCTAGAAAGCTGGAGATGGCTTCGTTCAGCCCGCTCTTGCCGGACTGAATCTTCTCAGCCACCATACCCATCAGGATGCGGTGCTTATCCAAGACGAGGCGCTTTGTAGTGCGTCCGCCGTGGTATTCAGCGCCTCTGGATTAGCAAAGGTCACCGCTCCCCCCTGTCCTGCAGGGGGTCGCTCACTAGACCCCAGAGCCGTGTGGGTCTCCGGAGTAGTACGCGGCGGGGGGTCAGATTGACCGGGGCTTCCGTCACCGGTCTCCAAGGGGGCTGTACCCCCAGTCCTTCAGCAGCCGAGGTATTGCCCTTCGGTGCTGTTAAGTCCCCCCCCCTCGCTTCACTTCAAGGCTCAGGGAGGGCCTATGGGATGACACCTCAGCATCATCCGCCATAGGCGGCGGGGAGGCCAGTGGAGGCGACTGGCTCTCCATCATCTCCGGCGGCAGATCCCCCGAGGATGAGGATATCTAAGGGAGATCGCGGGTTGGACTAAAAAATAGACTTAGAGTTATCGTCACAGTCCATAGATATTGGATGTATGTGAAAAATCCCGGACTATTTATGAGTCGGCTTGGGGCTTGGTCCGGCGACGACGCTTCAGGATGGCCTCGGCGTCTAACTCCGAGTCATCAGAGATGGTAATCTTGTCCCTCTTGGATGCTTCGGCCTCCAGGTCTTTGGAGGCCACCCTCTTCTTGATCTTGCTGGGAGGATCTTATTCCTCCTCCTCCTCCTCCTCGTCATCGTTGCCCTCGTGAGAGGATTGGGCATCAGCTTCTCCGGACACTACGTCCGAAGTGCCCTCCTCTTTCTTCTTCTTCTTCTTCTTCTTCTTCTTCTTCTTCTTCTTCTTCTTCTTCTTCTTCTTCTTCTTCTTCTTCTTCTTCTTCTTCTTCTTCTTCTTCTTCTTCTTCTTCTTCTTCTTCTTCTTCTTCTTCTTCTTGTCCTTCTTTACCGGCGCCTGGTATGGCGCCGGGACCAACAACCTCATTAGTAGAGGATCGGCTGGGTTTTCAGGGAGTGGAGTTGGACACTGGATCTGCCCCGCCTTCTTGGTCCAGACCTGTTTGTAGATGGACTACTCAATACTTCTCCTTCGGATGGTCGAACCAATTGGTGTTCAGAGGTTTTAGAATCTACCTCAGAGGCTGGATGGTTGCAGTCGAGGCCGGTTTCATCCGATGACTTTGGCCAGGACTTCTGCTTCTTAAAAAGCAGCTTCTAGATCCCCTTATGTGTTGTGCCGTAGAACCGTTGTAGGGTCCGCAGCCGTTCCGGATTGAACTCCAACATCTTGAGGGGCCGCCGCTGGCAGGGAAATGCTCGGCGGATCAGCATCACTTGGATCACATCATCGAGGGTAATGTCCTTTGCTATCATGCCTTGGATGCGTTTCTGTAGCAGCAGCACCTCATTGACCGACCCCCAGTCCGGACCCTTGTCTGTCCAGGATGTGAGCCTTAGCAGGGGTCCGATCCGAAGGCTGGAGCGGCTGCCCATTTATGGTCATGGGGTTCTGTGATATAGAACCATTCCTGTTGCCATATCCTAATGGTGTCCACAAAGACTCCCTTTGGCCAGTTGACTTTGGGGAGCTTGCTCACCATGGTGCCACCGCAGTCCGTGTTTTGCCCATCGACCACCTTCGGCTTCACGTTGAAAATCTTGAGCCATAAGCCGAAGTGTGGAGGGACGCGGAGGAAGGCCTCACAGACGATGATGAACGCCGAGATATAGAGGAACGAATTTGGGGCCAGATCGTGAAAATCAATCCCGTAGTAGAACATGAGACCCCTCACAACGGGGTGGAGGGTGAATCCGAGTCCACAAAGGAAGTGGGGGATGAACACCACCCTCTCGCCGGGCCCCGGAGTGGGGATGACCTGCGTCGGATTGGGAAGCCTGTGCTTGATTTCCACGGTTAGATACCGCGCCTCCCACAGCTCCTTGATGTTCTCCTCCCACTACAAAAAAAGACACATCCGTGACATTTTGGGCCGAACGAATTTTTTTTCCTGTCATACTTATGACACTTCTATGACGATAATTGTGACAAAACCCGGTATCATCATAGATGTGGTGGGCTCCTACTTCTATGAGAAAAAATCATGACAGAAAATGGGCTTTTCGTCCTGGGCGGGCCGGAGACGTAGCTGCATGACATTCTTTGGGCTGTCCACGAAGGAAAAAACCGTGGTAGAAGCGAGGGCGAGGAAAATATTGGGGTGTTCCCGGTTACGGTGGGTGGTCGGGGCCGAGCGATGCGCGTTTCTCTCGTACACACACGCGCATAGGTGCGAGGCGTTGGGCTCTAACTGAACCCGATCGAGGCATTCACCTGCTGAACCAGAGCGATTGCACTGCAGGCTACGCGCTATGGAACCCGAGCGATCGATCGATGGCTGTTAACTGAACCCGATCGAGTGATTCCTTCGCTACTGCTGCTAACTGAAGCAGATCGATGCTGCCTCTGGATGAACAGTGAGCGTTGCTAGGGGGTTTGGATGAACAGTTCCCGGTGGGGGTGGATGAACAGGACCCCGTGGTGTTGCCTCTGGATGAACATGACCCCGATTGATCGAGCCGGTTGGGGCTGGATGAACAGGACCCCGTGGAGGGCTGGATGAACAGGACCACCCCGTGGAGGGCTGGATGAACAGGACCACCCCGTGGAGGGCTAGATGAACAGTAGACAGTGGAGGGCTAGATGAATAGTAGCTCGTGGAGGGGTGGTTGAACAGGAGCCCGTGGAGTGGGCTGGTTGAACAGTAGCTGTTGGAGTAGCGCGCGGTGGAGGCTAGATGAACAGGAGCCCGTGGATGAACAGTCGCAGGTGGAGGATGGAGGAGGTCGACGGTTGATATGTCTCCAACATATCTATAATTTTTGATTGATCCATGCTATATTATCTACTGTTTTGGACATTATTGTGCTTTATTATCCACTTTTATATTATTTTTGGAACTAACCTATTAACTGGAGGCCCAGCCCAGAATTGCTGTTTCTTTGCCTATTTTAGGGTTTCGAAGAAAACGAATATCAAACGGAGTCCAAACAGAATGAAACCTTCGGGAACGTGATTTTCTCACCGAACATGATCCAGGAGACTTGGACCCTAGTCAAGCAACCAACAGCGAGGCCATAAGGTAGGGGGGTGCGCCTACCCCCCAGGCGCGCCCTCCACCCTCATGGGCCCCCTGTTGCTCCACCGATGTACTTCTTCCTCCTATATATACCTACGTACCCCCAAACAATCAGATACGGAGCCAAAACCCTAATTCCACCACCGTAACTTTCTGTATCCACGAGATCCCATATTGGGGCCTGTTCCGGAGCTCCACTAGAGTGGGCATCAATCACGGAGGGCTTCTACATCAACACCATAGCCTCTCCGATGAAGTGTGAGTAGTTTACCTCAGACCTTCGGGTCCATAGTTATTAGCTAGATGGCTTCTTCTCTCTCTATGAATCTCAATACAAAGTTCTCCTCGATGTTCTTGGAGGTCTTTTCGATGTAATACTCTTTTGCGGTGTGTTTGCCGAGATCCGATGAATTGTGGGTTTCTGAACAAGAATATCTATGAATATTATTTGGTTCTTCTCTGAATTCTTATATGCATGATTTGATATCTTTGCAAGTCTCTTCGAATTATCAGTTTGGTTTGGCCTACTAGATTGATCTTTCTTGCAATGGGAGAAGTGCTTAGCTTTGGGTTCAATCTTGCGATGTCCTTTCCCAGTGACAGTAGGGGCAGCAAGGCACGTATTGTATTGTTGCCAACGAGGATAACAAGATGGGGTTTTTATCATATTGCATGAATTTATCCCTCTACATCATGTCATCTTGCTTAAGGGGTTACTCTGTTCTTACGAACTTAATACTCTAGATGCATGCTAGATAGCGGTCGATGTGTGGAGTAATAGTCGTAGATGCAGGCAGGAGTCGGTCTACTTGTCTTGGACGTGATGCCTATATACATGATCATACCTAGATATTCTCATAACTATGCTCAATTCTGTCAATTTCTCAACAGTAATTTGTTCACCCTCCATAAAATACTTATGCTCTTGAGAGAAGCCACTAGTGAAACCTATGGCCCCCGGGTCTATTTTCATCATATTAATCTTCCATTACTCAGTTATTTTCATTGCTTTTATTTTACATTGCATCTTTATCATAAAAATAGCAAAAATATTATCTTATCATATCTATCAGATTTCACTCTCGTAAGTGACCATGTAGGGATTGACAACCCCTTATCGCGTTGGTTGCGAGGATTTATTTGTTTTGTGTAGGTGCGAGGGACTCGCGCATAGCCTCCTACTGGATTGATACCTTGGTTCTCAAAAAATGAGGGAAATACTTATGCTACTTTGCTGCACCACCGTTTCCTCTTCAAGGGAAAACCAATGCAAGTGCTCAAGAGGTAGAAACGGTGGATGAACAGTAGCCCATGGAAGCTGGAGGGGGTCAACGGTGGAGATGAACAGTATCCCGTGGAGTCCTGTTTTGCGGTACGCCACACCCCTCACGATGAACAGGACCCCCGTTTCGACCGTAGAGCTCCAGCACAAGTCCGTTTCCTCCGTTTTGCAGTACGCCACACCCCTCCTGATGAACAGGACCCCCGTTTCGACTGTAGGAGGCCCGTTTCTTCCGTTTTGCGATACGCCACACCCCTCCCGATGAATAGGATCTCGTTTCGATTGTGGCCGGTCGAACACAAGGTCGTTTCCTCCGTTCTGCAGTACGCCAGGCCTCATTTCCATCGGATGTTCCGTCCAAGCCCTCCCGATGAACACGACGACACATTCCGTTCCGACCCAGCCGGTTGGCTCCCCATGAACACGACAACGACACAATTTCTCCGTTCCGACCTAGCCATGTACATGAGCCCTGGCCGTACGTATGCGCGAGTAGGCATTCGAGACCCCGCCCGTATGTATGTACATGGCTGTATTTTGTTTCTTGCACACTGGTCGTTGTACGTACGTGTACATGCTACATGCACACCTCTACTACGACACGTGCGTGCTCTACATTGACCAGTATGTACATACACGTTTGCGACCAGACTGACAACACTTCGTATGCTTCGACCTGTTGGGTCCCGACTGTCAGGCACTTCCTTGCGTGCGAAGATATAGCTGGTGGGTCCCAGCAGGCAGGGGGGCGAATCATTTCTTTTGCCCGGACGCACTTCCTTGCATGTGAAGATGTAGCTGGTGGGTCCCAGCAGTCAGGGGTACGGTGGCCCTTCCGGTGGGTCCCCGTTGTGAGGTGTAGGAATAATTATTTTCCGCGTAATAAGGAGGCACTTCCTTGCACCTAAAGTGGACCCAGCTGTCAGCCTCTCCACGTACAGTACTCTTCCGATGGAAGTCGGTCGTTCACCACATTAACCACGCCGCACCGAGAGCACCAAGGCGGTGGATGACGGCGAGGCCTAGGAAGGGGATGACGCGGAGCCAGGGAAGACGCGGCAGTGGATGCCCACATGGAGAAGAGTACGAGGGTTCACTAGTTTGGCTGTGGTGTGAGGCTGCCGTCGCCGCATAATAGCAGGGGGTGTGGGTGAGTAGAGGGATGGCCTGGCCAGCGGTGGGAGTAGTAGGGGGCGGTGAGGCCTCCGCGGCATCATAGTCGGCCATGGGAGGCAGGAGCACGCGGCACGACCGACGCTTGTTTGGGCGGCTGGAACAAGAAGACCAGAGGTTGAAGAAGCACTACGGCCGTACGGTCACTGGAGCTAGAATCGTTCATATATTGACTAAGTTCACAAAGCCCTCCGTCCCCGTCAGTATAGTTGGCCCACAAGTCAGCCTCCCACTATGGTGGGTCCCAGCTGGCAGGGGGTATTCATTTTTTGTGCGCAATAAGGAGGCACTTCCTTCCGTGCGAAGATATAGTTGGTGGGTCTGACTTGTCAGCGGAGGGAACATTTTTTCGCGAAATACAGAGGCCCTTCCGACGGGTCCCAGATGTCAGGTGGAGGAATCATTATTTTGCGCGTAATAAGGAAGCATGTCCTTGTGTGCGGCCATGGACCCAGCTGTCAGCCTCCCCACATACAGTCTACTTCTGATGGATGTCGTTCGTTGACCACGTTGGCCATGCCGCGCCAAGAGCACCAGGGCGGTGGACGACGGTGAGGCCTACGAAGGGAATACGAGGTGCCCATGCGGTGGGGAGTACGAGGGTTGACTGGTTCGACTGCCGTCGCCGGAAAATAACAGGAGGTGTGGGTGAGTAGAGGGATAGATAGGCCAGGGATGCGAGTATATGATGGGGCCGTGAGGCCTGCCCGACAGAATAGCCAACCACGGGAGGCGGGAGCAGGCGGTTCCAAGGGCGCTGGTTTGGGCGGCTGGGGCAGGAAGATGAGAGACTGAAGAAGCATGATTGCCGTTAGATTGGCATCTAACGGTCTGACACTGGTAGAGTCGATTGTTGACTAAGTTTCTTTTTTGAGAAACCTTGTGTACGCATGAACTTAGTAGGCCCACAATTCAGCCTCCAAATCTGTGGCAGACGACATAGAGCCCATTTGCTATTTTTTAATAATTTGCAGCCCATTAGCTAAATTTTAAGTAATTTATTACAACCCATTTTCTGCCCAGGACCACGGTCAAAAAGTTCAACCTTATTTTGCAAATTTCGGTGGAGTCTGAACTTTTATAATCCCGAAATGATAAACATTTTTTTAAGAACCTATTGATTTGCCAAAAAATTGTTTTGTTTTTGTAAGCAAATAAGACGTGGGACAATTGAGTTGGTTTAAGGGAAAACCAATGGTAAAAAAATCAGCGCTAGGAGGGAAAACAACAACAAAAATAAGGATGTAAATATGAAAAGGGAATTTTATGTATTTTCAATATAATGATACGTGTATATGAACTAGTATATCTATAGGTAGGGATTAGAAAACGGATTAAGACATGCGTTTCAAGAGGAAAATAGAACTGGGCTGTGTGTTTGATTCAGTAAAAAAAACTGCCTGCGGATGTTGTAAGACAAAATATAACTAACGCGGGCGTGCCAGAGGCCAGTAGATACCTGCTGGATCTTTGTGCCTTGTTGTCGTCATGGGCTAGGCCTGTTAAAAACAAAACCAAGCCTGGGCAGTCTACAACCCAGTTGAAACTTGCTCGACCTGAAAAAACAATATACGTGCTCAATAAACGAGAGAATTCTGCAAGTACAGACTGATAACTGGGATGCAGTAGGGATATTATTTTTTCATCGTGATAATAAGTGCATGCACTTGTTTCGAAAAATTTGGAGAACTAGGAATTTGAACGGTAGGTGCTTATGGTACCCATCAAATAAAAATCAGGTGCCTGAAAATTCATTTCGAAACAAATGATTCAGCTTTATATCCACGTCGACCCTTGGCATGATGGTTGGAAGAAAATGCCAAGTTCATACCAAAAGATTGTTAACAACAATACAAACTTGCAGACAATAAGGTAGTACAAGTACCAATACCAAACTAACTAATAATCTTTTTACTCCTAGCCCTAGTGTTCGTCTGGTAGAAAATCTTGCAGAGGACCAGCTCCCGCTCCTTCTCTTGCTCCAGGTCCCTGAGGTGGTACTGGTGCATCACCCAGTTGGTCCTCTGCTGGTCGAAGTTCTTGTTGGTGTGCAGCACCAGAACCTTTCTTCTGCCCGTCTACCGGCTGTTGACCATCACCGGCAAGGTATTGCTGGTGTTGTGCCACATCGCGTGCATGCCGCACTCCGACTGTATCTTGCGACGCGTCCACTTGCCCCTTTTGAACGCCCTGGAATTGCGCTGGAACAAATGCTTGCTTAGGCCACTCAGTGTGATACCTGTAGTATTGTCGAATACATGTTTTAGTGTACGTAGTTGGCATTTTCATAACATCTTTGGCATGTTGCAGTCACTCGTTTCACTTTTTATTAACTGTCAAATTGTAATTGCTTCACTAGGTCTGCATCTAAAAAGAAAAATAGAGCTATAAACAAAGGAATATGTTTGTGCAAGTAGACGGCCGATCAGTGTCTTACCTGGAAGTTTCTTAGGATGGGTGTAGCATATACCATGCTCACTGTCGATGGTTGGTATGAACAAATCGATGAGAGGGTGAGATCTCGCACTGTCAGCACTCACTTTAGCCTCAAGGTGCTCGATCAGCTCCTGATCCATGGGATCGAACTTGATGCCAGCCGGCAGCACCGGCCAATCCTTCTTTGACTTGCATCGGTTAACTCTAGTTATATGGTACTCAATGTATGATCAATCGACTGTTTGAAGTGAATGATGAAATATTTTGATAGATAAGTGGTACTCCAAATCTGAAGTCTAGAATACTCGAACACGCCGTCGGGATTCTTGTGTCACCTCACGCGCAGCGTGTTGTCACGTTAATTCAATGTGTGGACATGATGAATAATTTGACCGACATATACTAGTATTGCTACTGTACTACTTACTAGTCGTATTTAGTGTCATATTTTAACCATAGGTTTAACTAACAAGTACGCACATAATTGATATATATACTGTGCAGTACTAATATATAATGTGCAGTACTAATATATATATTGCACAGCATCTCCATCATCATTGTCAGTACATCCTATGCAGGTGATTTAGGATGCACTTGATCCCAGAAAGGTATATATCCTTCAAACCAGAGGAGTGCTTCAAACTAACAACAGTACATAATATCCAACAAAAGAGGGCC
Source organism: Triticum dicoccoides (assembly GCF_002162155.2). Classification (NCBI taxonomy): domain Eukaryota; kingdom Viridiplantae; phylum Streptophyta; class Magnoliopsida; order Poales; family Poaceae; genus Triticum; species Triticum dicoccoides. The sequence goes on from NC_041388.1 coordinate 153,194,785, forward strand.
GTGCTACAGCAGCAGAATACATGGCTCAGTCTAGATATCAGTACGAATCAAGTTGTGCATATTTTCTGTTGGCATGAACCACATCGCTGCATGTCGGGTTTGCAAAAGGCATCCATCGCATGGAAGCTTGATGCCTTTCACACATCGAAGATTATCTGGCAACAAGCTTTGTCGACGAATCTCTAGATATGGTGATTCATGAAACCCATGGTATGATGTGTAAACACAGTCCCCCCCTAACGAATGGAAGTTGCATAGCACGGTAATCATCGCCGGTGATATGATTGATGATTGGTTAGATGATCGGATAATTGAGCCCGAGGAAGATGGAGTGGTTGCCGAGGCTATAAACTCGCCTCTAGTTGAATACGCCTGGCCCAACGGAGCTGAGATCTTTCTCGAACACGAAGCAGTCATAGCCATCAATGTCATGAATGCCCCAGGCATTGTACTTCATGTGGTTTGATGTAATGGTTTGGTCAATTTGGTACGTGCGAATGTGCATCAAATGACCGCCGTCAGCTGAACGAGCGATAAACCACCACCCATCGGCTGGTATGATTCCAGGTCCTGGAATCATGAAGGCCAGCGCATTTGCATCTGCTGCATCAATTCAAATTGGAGACCAAAAGGACAAAAATTAAAAAACATGTTCAGAGTCTGTGTGGAATTAAGATTATTATAACAGTGACACATATCATAGACAGAGAATTGCAATGTCGTGGTCATAATCATACCCCAAGTTAAAAAAATAAGCCAATGGATTTCATATTCTAGCAATATGTGATATTTCAAACATCATGTAACAATGAGAGGAAAACAGCTATGACAGAGCCTACTCATATTCTACCATAGCACTTACTACTACTATTCTCATATCAACTCTAAGCAATAACATGCGTTGTTATAAAAATCTTGGAAATGAGAGTAACATATAGCAATCATGATGTTATGCTCATAATATCTATTCTAACAATCATTAGATGCCAATTGTTCTCATATCAACTCTAACAATAACATGTGTGGTCATAATCTAGGAAATGAGAGGAACATATAGCAATGATGTGGTTATAGACATGGTATCTATTCTAGATTTGTAATAATGAACAGGCAGTCGTATTCATAAGGTAAAGATAAGATGAGATAAAACAATTACACGACGATAGATTCCACCATTATAGGCAGCCAATCTGTGCATCGACCATGTAAACGATGCCATCGTGCACTATAGCATCAGACATAAATGTTGCCTCAACAGGATTGACGATGAGCCATAACCATGTATGGCGACCGGATTCTAGATAGACTAATCCCATGTTGAACAAGCCAATGAGCTTGTAATCCATGTAGTCTTTTGATGGTGTGGGCACTTCATAGATTACAACTTTCAGCAAACAGAGCTCGAGCCAAAAGCTTGACGCATCTCATGCGTAGTAGGTAGGAGTGTCTGGCGGGCCGCGAGGCTCGACGGCGGCAGTATCCAACGATGGAAGGGTGATCTCTCGCTGGGTGTAGATATCCACGAGACGCCACGGACTACCGGATTGGTGGATGAGGACGATCCAGTTGGCCTTCATGCCCGCCTAGTAGTGGCTGCGCATGAAGTACAAGTGGACGGGTAGTGGTAGCATGTCGAGGGGCACCGCGGCAACCTCCGTAGGATCGTCAAGTCAGTGTCTGGGCCACCTGCGAGGATCGGGCATCAGCAAGTACGGTGTCTTGAAAAGAGCCGGCGGGTTGCAGACGAGTAGACGGTACAAAGGCACCGAGCATGCGGCCAGACGGACGGTGCTGAGTAGGTCCATATGATTACAGATCTGCTCCAAGAGAACATCGGGTAGGGAATTCCAATCATGGCTCTGCTTGTCACTCGGTTCTGCCATTGGGGTTTTCGGTGACTGCGAGCCTGTGGGGAAGTGGATTCGGGCGGGCAAGCGAAGAAGCTTCTCCTCATGTGGCCTAGCAATGAGCGGGGGGATATGGTACGCACGAGCTACCAAGGAAGATAGCGCGGGTGGGCAAGCAGTGAGCGGGGGGAAATGGTGTGCGACCGACGATGGGGAAGAGAGGAGGAAGAAGAAGAGAGGAGGAAGAAGAAGAGAGGAGGAAGAAGAGTGGAAGACGGGGAAGAAAGTGCATTAAATATCAATTCTACTACTACTACCAGGATATACCGTCCTTCGGAGTGTAAATAGTTACACCGATGACATGTGGGTCTACCACAAGAGGGCCCATATGTCAGTTAATGGAGGACAGAAGCATGCTCTACTGGCAAACATGATGGAAGTACTGGGTAAGGCTGATTTAGTAACACCAACACGTTGGTTCAGCTTATTAATTAAGTGTCCCATCTGCTGTAGCGTGTATTGTCACTTCACTGCGAAGACTAGTTGAATAGTTTTGTCTGACCGAGATGGGGAATAATGGATCACGAAGACTTCCTTTCTACATTATCCCTATGCCTCTACACTCACTTCACTCATTTTGCTTCGTACGTAGTCACTTGTTGAAATCTCTAGAAAGACAAATACTCCGTATTTGGGAACAGAGGGAGTATCACCATATGGAGGGAACAGAGGAATCTTGAAATATGAACATGTCAATGGGAGGGAGTAAGCCCCATGCATGCATGCATGCAACATGCAACACTCACACGTACACATGGACGCACGCCACACTCACGCACCCATGCGACACACAGCACACGACGCAACACACACGCTCACACTCAAGTGCTCAACCTACTCCCTACGTCTATGAAAGACTGTACATTTAGAGATTTACACATTGACCATGGCATAATTAACACCCAAAAGTAGCAGCCTTATGTGTGCATGTGACCATTGAGAGAAGAAGAGTAAATGAAGGTTGTTGCATGCTGTAATTAAGGATAGACATGTAGCCTATACCTAGAGCACAAGTTGGTGCATTAGTCAATCAATATAGATTTAGATTAAAGGCTAAATGCATTGGAAGTGTAGATGTATACTACACTCTTTGTTTTTTAGCCGATGTACATTCTTTTTTGGAAGACCGAGGGAGTACACGTGCATGCACTCACATACATAGCCAGGGTGGTTCGCGCGCAAGTGTTGGACTCCTGTCGCACCTACGTAAAGTTTTGTTTAACTGATTTCTTTGCTCTGCCAACTGACAGGTGGGACCCAGAAGCTAGGTGACAATTTAACCAGTCAACAAAGTGCCACATCGACTATGTGGCCGGTCAGTAGGGTGCAATACGGTGCTCTACGATGAGCTATTGATCATATAATCACCGCAAAACTATACATAGTGACCGTAAAGAGCGTATTGTTACATACATTGACCGCCAGCGTATTTTTCTCATTTCAAATTAAGCCATATTAACCGGAAAGGACACAATATGGATTAGTACTAGTACTGCTTTGATGTGTCCCGTCAACTCGCCGAACGAGGAGAAGCTTGCTTACTATGCCTTTCCCTCGCCCACGCGCATGGTGGTTCGGAAGACGAGGAGAGGGTTTTGACTACAGCACCCTCTCCCTCCCCCTCGCCCTCGCGGTGGACGTGCAGCAGTTCAATCGGTGTCAGATTGCCAGAAGCCTATTGTACTGTAGTATCATCATTGTTGGACCTTCCAAAGAGGCGAAGAGCCAAGTGCAAGGTTCACACGAGTATGAACTGTTGAACCTCCCGAAGAGGCCAAGAGCCAAGAGCAAGGTTTTATAGGAGTTTTCGTCCTAGTAGGAGTGTACTACAACTATAGCGAACGATGCTACTGTATGATGCCGCCACGTCACGTATATCCAAAGCTGTGCCACCTTTTTTTCTCAAAGAGCTTGTTGGAGCCCGTGCAACAACCACACAAGTTGCACGTACACATAACACATTTACTAGTAATAAATTCTAAAGGACAAATGCCAGTATGCCACACAAATTCATCTCCAATTCATGTGATAAATTTGTGCATGACTAGTCTACATATATTCACAGCGCTACCGTTCACAATTTACCGTACTCCACTTACACGTTATAGATGGGAAACATGTCCTCCTCCAGGTTCTAGTCCTAGGTGTTCTTCATGGATGGCATGATCCATAGCGGTGGGCAACGGGAATCATTGTCGCAGCTTTCTAGTCCGGTTCCACACGATGGAGCCTCATCCAAGCTGAAGTGGCATAAATCAGGGATAGCGTGTCTCAGCATGTCGTTCATCCGGCGGTGCGCACTAAAGACACAACCATGCTTCATGAACGGCAGGCCTTCCGTGTCGTGCACGGAAGGTGGCATCCTCTTCACAATGGGGTACCTGTCCCTAATGAAAAGCGAGTACTCTCCAAGAGTGTTCCTCGGCACCCACATAGCATCACGAGGGTCGAACTCGGCGCCGTTCATCTGGTACATGCGGCATCTCAGATCTGGACACATGGTGATGTACATAGTCAAGGTCCATGCATAATAATGTTGTGCTCAAATATGGCGGTCAGTAATACTGTGCAGCAAATAGTACTACTCTGGTATAGAGGAAGTAAAATAACCGGCTTATTATATATAGCCACTATTGGCTACATGGATGAGATAGTAAGACATGGAAAAACAAAAATGGTGGCAGCTAGTGGGTTCAAGTCTTCAAGGGCCTAGCTAGCTATAAGCGTCCTCCAAGGTAAAAAGTACTCCTACTAGTACGTAAGTAGAGTACTACTACAACAATGAAAGAGAAGGCAAGAGGGTTAAAAATGGAATACCTAGGTAGATGGTGATGGTCCGATCGTGGTAGATTGTGTGACCATGTTGCACATCAGTGGTACGGTAACGACTGCTAAGAAATTTGATCCCAATATGCCAAAGTCAGCTACAAGGTTCCAGGTTCGACCGAATCGCGGATGCAAATGCACATCTAGGATCGGCGATCTTATTTTGATCGTGGGATGACTGGTCCTTGCAAAATAATGGAGTACCATTAGGGATGCAAATGATGGTTCGTGCATTCCATTTGTAATCTCCCGTACCATAGGATGGCAACCAGATGAAACAAGTCCCCTCGCTTGTCACCGCGAAGATGCGGCCTAGATGGCGCACAGCGTCTTCGAACGTGTAGGGGTACAAATCTTCCGCCGCCAACATGCGCCAGCCTCTGCCGTTACTGCCTCTTGCATTGATGGCAAACGCGATGAGATAGTAATCATTGTAGCCGCGTCGCTTTGTCGGCGGGTCCGCAATTGCTATCTTCTTCAATCTCATGTAGGCATCATCATACGTATTCAAGCCTAGCCAGTCCGGAAGGCCGATCCCAATGGTGGAGAAGGGGTCTACCCGAACGGCCGCACTGCTGTGGATGTTGTGAAAAATGATGGTGGTATCTGGTCGGAGGTATGCAAGCCAATCTTCGTTGGCACCGACCCAGACCTATATATAAGACTGTGGGCAGTGGAGAAATTACGGGATGGAAATGGAATAACTAAGTACTACATGATCAAACTCCATTAGTGACCTACTCTGGACAAAATCCGACTACCTCCCAACGTCGGCAACTCTAGCGGAGTCAACGTGCAACCATGGCCAGGGAGCGGTGGACTGTTCGAAGGATTGTACCATAGAAGAACCTTCTCCTAGAGGACGCATGGAAGACCAACAAGCATGGCCTTTTCCTAAGCCTTTTTAAGCACCGTCTTGAAAAAGTTGGTGCAGGAAGCACCGAGTCTTGCGGCGGTGAGGACGTCGGAGCGGCGTGCGATTTCTCACAGAGGATCATCGTCCAAGGTCTCTCAGCCCCGACGAGGAGGGGAACTGCCTGGTGAATCCATGGGAGCAGCGACGAACTGCCTTCTCTTCGGGGGGAGGGGAACTGGCGAGGAGGAGATAAGAGCGTAGTAACCGCAGGGCCTCGTCCCTTCCAACTGTAGATCGTTCCTTAGTGAAGGGGTGAGGCTATTATTTACTACTAGTACTAGCATTATGGGACGTTATGGGATTGCATTATACTGTAAATAATAGCACTAGTAAGAAAATTTTGGCACTTGCTAGTAGTTTTTGGCGTGGATTAAGAAATTTTGGGTATGTTTTGCTATTTTTTGTACACGCCAACTAGTGTCAAAAAACGTCTTACATTCTGTGACGGAGGAGTACGTACTCATACTGTAGCAGTACTAGTACTAGTTTCTCAACTAGTAGTGCGATGTACTATACTTCTAGTATAGTGCACCAGTTTTGAACTCTTGAATCTCAGGGCCAAGGAGCTATAGTTGGAAGTGGAGGGTACTACGTACTGTTCTCTAGAACCATCATTGTACTATCAATGCAGGGAATGTACACCCGCGTAGTGGCCTGGTGGGTACTCTCAGTGCTCTATTCAGCCACTCCTCTCACGTAGCTGGCCTATTTAGCCGCTCCTCTCATGCACACACTAGCATCCTGTTTATCAACGATGGTTACTGCGGGGGCGGAACATTTGAGTTATTTGATATAGCGAGACTAGGCTTTTGCTTCCATTTGTGTAGGTGTAATGGATCTCGTCGAACTTTGTTAGTAGTTCCTTCTTTATGAATGAGATGAAGCAAAGCTTTTGCCTCTGTTTAAAAAAACACGTCAAGAGGAATTTCTTTTATAGTAGAGACGATAATGGTGTGAAGTCCATGCGTGCAACACCACAAGCTACAGAGTAGTAGTACAACACTTTACGTACAGAGCCATATTGCACAGTTCCCAATGCCCCGCCAGGCTTTTCCGGCTCCTCGGGCTTAATTGGGAGGCGCTAGTTTAAATATGCTACTAGCTGATGAGGAAGCTTCAAGCGAGGTGTGGCTAGGGCGAGCACGCGAGCCACGAGATGATAGGGGGTGAAGGAAAACCCGTTCACGTGGCTAGGCTATCCAGTGCACCTAGATTGTGGTGCTGCACGTCCGTTTGACTTCAAAACTCAAACTACCCATGTAAAATATTGGCTCGCGATCAAGTCACTATTTAAAAAAAGGCCGTCGTGCATTCGGCCGGGATCGAACCCATAAAACGAGGTATACACTCCCGCGACCACTAGTAGTACTCGTTGGAGTACAACTCAACCTAGAATCTCCTTTTGTCGCTAGTAGTACATTGTTCCTTACAAGAAACCCCTAATAATGCAAGAAACCACTAATAATGCCAAGAAACTTCTACTCCCTCCGTCTAGGTATGTAAGTCATCTTACGAAAACCAAATTATCCCAAAACACTTAGGCGCAGTGCATTAACTTCTACATCATTTTTTGTTTGTTCACATATCAACCAACTTGAGACTACCAAACACAACATGCAGTGGTTAGTTCATTGCATGCAATGATATTAATTAGTAAATAAGCATTAAGGTCTCTCATTTTTCTCTCCTCCTTGGTCACGGTGCACAACCTAAGATGACTTACTCACCTGGACGGAGGGAGTACCACTTGCATACGTGGCAGACTTAAGATAAGACTACCTTATCAACCATTGTACATGCTCTTACCAACAATCCCCACCAAGAAATGACTACTCTACAAAGTGTCGTTATAGGCATTTCAACCCATGGCCTTGTTTGGATACATTTGTTGTCAATCTAACCCTGCCATCCAAACATCACTTTGGTTAGAGTTAGTTCAGGGTTAGAATCTAACTCTAACCTCTGACTTAGAGTATCCAAACAGGGCCCATGTCGCCCATTAAGTCAACGCCTTCTATTCGAGAGGGCGTTATGACTTGTGGGACTTATTGGAGACTTCATATCTCTCAATCCGGGCATTTGCTTGAAATATTAACTTCAACTCCTGGAACATCTCATATGCTTCATGACGTTCAAAACGTCATTGAAGTCCCGATTCTAAGCCGTAAATCATGGCACACTAAACTATCGAGTAGTCATCAGCTTTGCTCTGCCAGACGTTCATAACATCCGGCGTTGCTCCTGCAGCAGGCCTGGCACCCAGCGGTGCTTCCAGGACGTAATTCTTCTGCGCAGCAATGAGGATAATCCTCAAGTTACGGACCCAGTCTGTGTAATTGCTACCATCATCTTTCAACTTTGCTTTCTCAAGGAACGCATTAAAATTCAACGGAACAACAGCACGAGCCATCTATCTACAAACAAGCATAAACAAGCAAGATACTTATCAGGTACTAAGTTTCATGATAAATTTAAGTTCAGTTAATTTACTTAAAGAACTCCCACTTAGATAGACATCCCTCTAATCCTCTAAGTGATTACGTGATCCAAATCAACTAAACCATGTCCGATCATCACGTGAGATGGAGTAGTTTCATTGGTGAACATCATTATGTTGATCATATCTACTATATGATTCACGCTCGACCTTTCGGTCTCCGTGTTCCGAGGCCATATCTGTATATGCTTGGCTCGTCAAGTATAACCTGAGTATTCCGCGTGTGCAACTGTTTTGCACCAGTTGTATTTGAACATAGAACCTATCACACCCGATCATCACATGGTGTCTCAGCACGAAGAACTTTCGCAACGGTGCATACTCAGGGAGAACACTTCTTGATAATTAGTGAGAGATCATCTTATAATGCTACCGTCATTCAAAGCAAGATAAGATGCATAAAAGATAAACATCACATGCAATCAATATAAGTGATATGATATGGCCATCATCATCTTGTGCTTGTGATCTCCATCTCTGAAGCATCGTCGTGATCACCATCGTCACTGGCGTGACACCTTGATCTCCATCGTAGCGTCATTGTCGTCTCGCCAAGCTTGTGCTTCCACGACTATCACTACCGTTCAATGATAAAGTAAAGCATTACATCGCGATTGCATTGCATACAATAAAGCGACAACCATATGGCTCCTGCCAGTTGCCGATAACTCGGTTACAAAACATGATCATCTCATACAATAAAAATCAGCATCATGTCTTGACCATATCACGTCACAACATGCCCTGCAAAAACAAGTTAAACGTCCTCTATTTTGTTGTTGCATGTTTTACGTGGCTGCTACGGGCTTAAGCAAGAGCCAATCTTACCTACGCATCAAAACCACAATGATAGTTTGTCAAGTTGGTGCTGTTTTAACCTTCGCAAGGACCGGGCGTAGCCACACTCAGTTCAACTAAAGTTGGAGAAACTGTCACCCACAAGCCACCCCTGTGCAAAGCACGTCGGGAGAACCGGTCTCGCGTAAGCGTACGCGTAATGTCGGTCTGGGCCGCTTCATCCAACAATACCGCCGAACCAAAGTATGACATGCTGGTAAGCAGTATGACTTATATCGCCCACAACTCACTTGTGTTCTACTCGTGCATATAACATCAACATATAAAACCTAGGCTCGGATGCCACTGTAGGGGAACGTAGTAATTTCAAAAAATTTCCTACGCACACGCAAGATCATGTGATGCATAGCAACGAGAGGGGGGGAGTGTGATCTACATACCTAGTAGATCGACAACGAAAGCGTTTGGTTGATGTAGTCGTACGTCTTCATGGCCCGACCGATCAAGCACCGAAACTACGACACCTCCGAGTTTTAGCACACGTTCAGCTCGATGACGATCCCCGGACTCCGATCCAGCAAAGTGTTGGGGAAGAGTTCCGTCAGCACGACGGCGTGGTGACAATTTTGATGTACTACTGCAGCAGGGCTTCGCCTAAACTCCGCTACAATATTATCGAGGACTATGGTGGCTGGGTGCGCCGCACACGGCTAAGGAAAAGATCACGTGGATCAACTTGTGTGTTTCTGGGGTGCCCCTGCCTCCGTATATAAAGGACTAAAGGGGGGGTGCGGCTGGCCTAGGAGAGGCGCGCCAGGAGAGTCCTACTCCCTCTGGGAGTAGGATTCCCCCCCCCCCCCAATCCTAGTTGGAATAGGATTCGCGGAGGGGGGAAGAGAGAGAGGGTGGCCGGCCCCCTCTCCTTGTCCTATTCGGACCAAGGGAGGGGAGGGGCGCGCATCCCACTTTGGGCAGCCCCTTCTCTTTTCCACTAAGGCCCACTATGGCCCATCTAGCTCGCCGGGGGTTCCGGTAACCTCCCGGTACTCCGGTAAAATCTCGATTTCACCCAGAACACTTCCGATATCCAAACATAGGCTTCCAATATATCAATCTTTATGTCTCGACCATTTCGAGACTCCTCGTCATGTCCGTGATCACATACGGGACTCCGAACAAACTTCGGTACATCAAAATGCATAAACTCATAATATAACTGTCATTGTAACCTTAAGCGTGCGAACCCTACGGGTTCGAGAACAATGTAGACATGACCGAGACACGTCTCCGGTCAATAACCAATAGCGGGACCTGGATGCCCATATTGGCTCCTACATATTCTACGAAATCTTTATCGGTCAGACCACATAACAACATACGTCATTCCCTTTGTCATCGGTATGTTACTTGCCCGAGATTCGATCGTCGGTATTCCAATACCTAGTTCAATCTCGTTGCCGGCAAGTCTCTTTACTCGTTCTGTAATACATCATCCCGCAACTAACTCATTAGTTGCAATGCTTGCAAGGCTTAAGTGATGTGCATTACCGAGAGGGCCCAGAGATACCTCTCCGACAATCGGAGTGACAAAACCTAATCTCGAAATACGCCAACCCAACATGTACCTTTGGAGACACCTGTAGTACTCCTTTATAATCACCCAGTTACGTTGTGACGTTTGGTAGCACCCAAATCGTTCCTCCGGTAAACGGGAGTTGCATAATCTCATAGTTATAGGAACATGTATAAGTCATGAAGAAAGCAATAGCAACATACTAAACGATCGGGTGCTAAGGTAATGGAATGGGTCATGTCAATCAGATCATTCACTTAATGATGTGATCCCGTTAATCAAATAACAACTCATTGTTCATGGTTAGGAAACATAACCATCTTTGATTAACGAGCTAGTCAAGTAGAGGCATACTAGTGACACTTTGTTTGTCTATGTATTCACACATGTATTATGTTTCCGGTTAATACAATTTTAGCATGAATAATAAACATTTATCATGATATAAGGAAATAAATAATAACTTTATTATTGCCTCTAGGGCATATTTCCTTCAATATTTACCTTGCCTTACCTATAAGCTTAAATAGTCTTGATCGCGAGGGTGCGAGATTGCTGAGTCCCTGTGGCTCACAGATTACTATTACACCAGATGCAGGGCCTGATGATTCCGCTCCAGGAGACGCGTATGAGCTCAAGTGGGAGTTCGACGAGGACTCTCAATGTTACTATGTTTCCTTTCCCGATGATCAGTAGTGGTGCCCAGTTGGGGGTGATTGCGACCGTGTCGCTTGTTGGGTTATCTTTTATTTTGGCGCCATAGTCGTGCCATGAGTCTTTGGTTGATGTAATGTTATTTATGTACTTGATTGACGTGGCGAGTGTAAGCCAACTATGTTATCTCCCCTTTATTAGTTATATTACATGGGATGTTGTGAAGATTGCCTAACTTGCGACATATGCCTTCAATGCGATTATGTCTCTAAGTCGTGCCTCGACACGTGGGGGCTATAGTCGCATCGAGTGTGTTATAAGTTGGTAATCAGAGCCTTCCCCAACCTTAGGAGCCCCATTGCTTGATCGTTTTTAGCAGCCGAGTTGTGTCTAGAAAAATGTTTTGAGTCTTTTTGGAATTATATATCGGAGAGCTTAGGAATTCTTTTTTACTTCCCAGTCTCCTCATCGCTCTGGTAAGGCATCCTGACGTAGAGTTTTGACTATTCTTTTCTCAAATTTCACTAAAAAAATTTAGGATCACGCGGGTACCTTGGAATCGTTCCGATGGTTTTATGATGAGAACATTGTCTTGGTGCCTCCTGTCAGGGGTTTAGTGGAAGTGTCCCGGGGAGTTGAGCTCTGAGGTGTTGTCATCATAATTTTATCGTTGCAGTTCTGGAATACCTGAGTCTAGTACGCCGACATCAAAAATCTCTTTTATGCAGTTCGTTGATGAGATAACCTCGACGCCACCCAGTACTGGGGCGGGAGTTCGGGAGTATCACCATAACTTGTATAACGGATGCTTTTCGAAGGTTGAGGTAGATGGTTTCCGAAGGTTTCTTGGTTATGTGTTGAAGGATGGATACAGCTGGATGTAGGATTTGCTAGTTTGGGTGAGATATTATGCTTCCCCTATATCCCCAACACCTGATTGCATAACCGGAAAGGTTCGGGAGTTTCATAGGTGGGAATTCTAGTAGCTCTAGTTCTTCTTCCACGGATATTGGTTTGAGATTGGGATTTCTTACCGATTATTCATTCTTGATCCGTACCTTGTTGATTTATTTCTCTACCTTAATTTTGCGTGGCTTCTCAATTTATGGAGATGTGACCATTTCAAGAGGAATGCATTCGTTCATTTTGTTCGGATGTGAAGACTATATGTTGCTATTTTGTCTATCAATGTGCTAATGGTGGTTAACCTCTTCAGGATGGCTCCTCCAACGCGCACGACTCCGAATCCTGATCCACCACCACCTCCCCCTCCTCCGGAGGCATGGCAAGCTAAGATGGTCGCAACCAATGCAAACACACAGTTGATCATGCAAATTCTTCAAGAGCGCAATCAAGGCAACCAAGGGAATCAAGGCAGCAATCAGAATCACTTTGCTTCACTGAACCAGTTCCTTGCTAACGGGCCAAAGACTTTAAGCAATTGTGTTGAAGCAACCGATGCTGACGATTGGCTAGTGGATCTGTGCAAGCATTTCGAGTGCAGTAACATCAGGCCTGAGGACTTTGTCAAGTTCGCTTCCTTCCAACTCAAAGACCAAGCTGCAGAATGGTTCCAGCAGTACAGGGACTCCAGAGGTGGACGTGTTATCATTTGGGATGATTTCCGTCGAGATTTCCGAGCTCATCATATTCCCCAGAGCATGGTTGAAAGCAAGCGTGAGGAATTCCGCAATCTGAAGCAAGGCTCTTTGTCTGTCTATGACTACAACAAGTTGTTCCAGAAGCTCGCCCGCTTTGCCAAGCAAGACGTCCCTGATGAGAAGAGCATGATATACCAGTTCAGGGGTGGTCTCAGAGAAGAAATTCAGCTAGCTCTTATTCTCTTCGAGCCCTCGAGATACGATGAGTTCTACAACATGGCACTGAAGCAAGAGGCTGCTCAGTTGAGGTGTGATGCTTCCAAGAAGCGAGTCAGAGATGTTACTCCTTCTTCCTCTACTCAAGTGGCCAAGCAGCAGAAGTTTTGGCTTCCTCCTCCTCCGCTCCATCAGCCGTATCAGCAGAAGAGCAAAGGTGGCAGTGGTTCTTCCCACCCACCCAACCCTGGCTTTCAGAACAAGACTTCGTCTCAACCTCCAAGATCGAGTGCTCCTTATCACCGTCCGCTTTTAGAGGTCACGTGCAACAAGTGCCAACAGAAGGGTCACTATGCCAACAAGTGTTTCAACCAGAGGCATCTTCCTCCTCCTCCTCCTGTCAGATCGGCAAGTACAGCTGTGGTCAAGCATAACCCCAAGTACACCAAGGTCAATATGGTGAATGCAGCTCAGGCAGAGGACTCGTCAGATGTGATCATGGGTAACCTTCCTGTTAATGATGTTCCTGCAAAAGTTCTTTTTGACATGGGTGCATCGCATTGCTTTATCTCGAGACCTTTTGCATCTAAGCATGGGTGGTTTTCTCAAGTTATGCATAAGCCATTAGCAGTCGTCTCTCCGGGTAGATACTTGCTTGCTAACTACGAAGTTCCGGATATTTCTATCTCGATGGGTGATTTCAAGTTTCTAGCTTCTCCAATGATCCTTGGTACCTCGGATATTGATCTTATTCTCGGGATGGATTGGCTTTCTAAGCACAAGGCTCGGTTTGATTATGCAGCCAGGCAAATTCAAGTGACTCATTCGTCTGAGGATGTAATTGTCTTTGCCGCTCGGGATAATACCATCTGTCTGTTTTCTCTCAATGAGAAGGGTGAACTCGATGCCATCTCTCAAATTCCAGTCGTTTGCGAATATCAAGACGTCTTTCCAGAAGAGCTTCCAGGAATGCCTCCGCACCGGCCAGTCGAATTCGTTATTGATCTTGAGCCTGGCACGGAACCTGTGTGCAAACGTCCTTACAAGCTCGGACCTGAAGAGTTGAAGGAGCTGAAGAAGCAACTCGATATTCAAGAGAAAATGGGTCTCATCCGGCCTAGTTCTTCTCCGTGGGGTTGTGGTGTTCTTTTTGTGAAGAAGAAGGATGGAACGGACTGACTTTGTGTTGATTACCATCCAATGAACAAGAAGACCATCAAGAACAAATACCCACTTCCCAACATCAATGAGCTGTTCGAACAACTCAAAGGTGCCCAAGTATTCTCCAAGCTTGATCTCCGTATGGGTTATTATCAGATTCGAATCCGTGAGCAAGATATTCCCAAGACGGCTTTCAGGAAAAGCTTTGGTTCATGTGAATACACTGTCATGTCTTTTGGCCTCGTAAACGCTCCTCCAACGTTCTCTCGCATGATGAACTTCATCTTCAACGCCTACACCAATGACTTCCTTTTGGTCTATCTCGACGACATTCTGGTTTTCTCCAAGAACAAGGAAGATCATGCCAAGCACTTGCGTTTGGTTCTTGATAAGCTCAGGGAACATCAGTTCTACGCCAAGTTCTCCAAGTGTGAATTTTGGCTCGATGAGGTTCTTTATCTTGGTCATATCATCTCTGCCAAGGGCATTTCCGTGAATCCTGAGAAGGTGTATGCAATTGTGAATTGGGAACCTCCTCAGAACGTGAAGCAACTCCGCAGCTTCCTCGGTCTCGCAAGCTATTGCCGAAGATTCATTGAAAACTTTTCTAAGATCGTGAAGCCTCTCTCAAATCTTCTCCAGAAGCACGTCAAGTACGTTTGGTCTACGGAGTGTGATATTTCTTTCAACACTTTGAAAGAGAAATTGATCACTGCTCCAGTTCTCACTCCGCCTGATGAATCCAAGCCGTACGAGGTCTTTTGTGATGCCTCTCTCCAAGGTCTTGGCGTGGTATTGATTCAAGAGAAGAAAGTTGTTGCTTATACCTCCCGCCAGTTGAAGCCTAATGAGAAAAACTACCCCACTCATGATCTCGAGTTGGTGGCAGTTGTGCATGCTCTTTTGACTTGGAGACATCTTCTATTGGGAAGAAAAGTGGACATTTTCACTGATCACAAGAGTCTCAAGTACATCTTCACTCAGCCTAATCTCAACCTCAGGCAAACTCGATGGGTCGAAATGATTCAAGAGTATAATCCGAGTATCGAGTATACTCCAGGCAAGGCCAATGTGATTGCTGACGCATTGAGCAGGAAAGCTTACTGCAACAGTCTGATTCTCAAGCCTTAACAACCCGAGCTTTGTGAAGCTTTCCGCAAACTTAACCTGCAAGTTGTTCCTCAAGGTTTCCTCGCCAACCTTCAAGTCTCTCCTACCTTGGAAGACCAGATTCGCCAAGCCCAGCTTCTTGATGCTATGGTGAAAAAGGTGAAGATTGGGATTGCCAAGAGTCAGTCCAAGTACAAGTGCTACCGCCTTGATCACAAGGACACTCTCTTCTTCGAGGATCGTATTGTTGTACCCAAAGGTGAACTTCGTAAAGTGATCATGAACGAGGCTCACAATTCTCTCCTCTCCATCCACGCTGGGAGCACGAAGATGTATCAGGACCTCAAGCAAGCTTATTGGTGGACTCGAATGAAGCGCAAGATTGCTCAATTCGTGAATGAATGTGATGTCTGCAGAAGAGTGAAGGCAGAACACCAAAGGCCAGCAGGTCTCCTCCAACCTCTTGCCATTCCAGAATGGAAGTTTGACCACATTGAAATGGACTTCGTGACTGGGTTCCCAAAGTCCAAGCGTGGCAATGATACTATATTCGTTCTCATCGACAAACTCACCAAAGTGGCTCACTTTCTGCCTGTCAAAGAGTCAATCACTGCAGCTCAATTGGCGGAACTCTATACCTCTCGAATTGTCTCTCTGCACGGTATTCCTCAAGTGATCTCTTCAGACCATGGCAACATCTTTACCTCGAAGTTCTGGGATTCTTTTCAGAAGGCCATGGGCACGAACATCCGCTTCAGCACAGCTTTCCATCCTCAAACTAGCGGTCAAGTCGAGCGTGTCAACCAGATTCTTGAAGATATGCTCAGGGCTTGTGTGATCTCTTTTGGCATGAAATGGGAGGATTGTCTTCCTTATGCTGAATTCTCCTACAACAACAGTTTTCAAGCAAGTTCGGGCAAGGCCCCATTTGAAATTCTGTATGGTAGGAAGTGCCGTACCCCTCTCAACTGGTCCGAAACCGGTGAACGTCAGCTTTTGGGTAATGACTTAATCACAGAGGCAGAGGAAATGTGCCAAGTCATTTGTGATAACCTCAAAGCAGCCCAATCCCGCCAGAAGAGCTACTATGATAGTAAAACCATGATTTGGCTTTCGAGATCGAAGATCATGTTTACCTCCGCGTCTCTCCTATGAAAGGTACTTGTCGCTTCGGTATCAAAGGGAAGCTTGCCCCTAGATACGTGGGACCTTTCAAGATTGTCAGCAAGAGAGGCGACCTCGCCTATCAACTTGAGCTTCCTTCAAACTTTGCAAATGTTCATGACGTTTTCCATGTCTCTCATCTTCGAAAGTGCTTCAAGACTCCTGACCGCACTGTCAACTTCGAGGATGTTGATCTCCAAGAAGATCTCTCCTATCGTGAGCACCCAGTCGCTATTCTTGAAGAGACTGAATGCAAGACTCGCAACAAGTCAATCAAATTTCTCAAAGTCAAGTGGTCACACCATTTCGACCGTGAAGCTACCTGGGAACGCGAGGATCACCTTCGTTCTGAGTACCCGGCATTCTTTCAGTGCTAGATCTCGGGATGAGATCATTTCGTAGTGGTGGAGTGTTGTAACACCTCGGATGTAACTTTCCCAATTTGTACTCCTACTCTTGCCGTTTCCGGCATTAAGTTATATTTATTTCCTCGGGTTCAGGTTCTTTGTCTCCGTGTGTTGTTGTCATTGTCATGCATCTCAAATCATGTCATCATGTGCATTGCATTTGCATACGTGTTCGTCTCATGCATTCGAGCATTTTCCCCGTTGTCCATTTTGCATTCCGGCGCTTCGTTCTCCTCCGGTGGTCTTTTCTAGCTTTCTTTCGTGTGTGGGGATTAAAAATTTCCGGATTGGACCGAGACTTGCCAAGCGGCCTTGGTTTACTACCGGTAGACCGCCTGTCAAGTTTCGTATCATTTGGACTTCATTTGATACTCCAACGGTTAACCGAGGGACTGAAAAGGCCTCGTGTGTGTTGCAGCCCAACACCCCTCCAATTTGGCCCAAAACCCACCTAACTCTGCTCCATCATCTAGAGCGTTCGATCACGATCAGGTGGCCGAAAACCGCACCTCATTTGGACTCTCCTAGCTCCTCCTATGCCGATTTATACCCCCTCCCCGAAAAATCCGGATCCCCTCGTCCTCAAACCCTAAAAATCCGTCTCCGTCGCCGCCGGACGTGTCCGGGGGAGCTGGACAACGTCCGCCCGTCACCGCCGCCAACCGCCGGCCGCCACCTGTCCGTGCCCCGCGCCCACATCCCCGCCGGCCCACCGGGCCCGCCTCCGGCCCCCGCGGCCCAAAGGCCTC
>NC_041388.1:153212884-153237713 GCF_002162155.2 Triticum dicoccoides
GCCCCGCCGCCTCTCCGGCTCCCCGCCGGCCGGATCCGGCGAGATCCGGCCCGGGAGCACCTCACCGCCGTCATCCTGCTCCGGCAAGCTCCATCCCCGCCGTGAACTGTGCCCGCCGCCGCCTCGGTTCGCGCGCCGGTCAAACCCTAGATCTGAGGGTTGTTTTTTTTTCTATGTCCCTGATATTTTCAGTCTAAGTGCTCAGGTTCATGACCCCGTAACTTTGCATCCGTAGCTCTATTCATGCATATAGCATATCAAAATGTTCATCTCAGAGAGTACATCATTTAGTTTCATTGTGTCATTTTGATTTGAGTTCACCTTGATTCCCGAAATGCTGTTAGAAGAGGGCTACTTGAGATAATTGTCAGATCTGCTATTCCATTTAGGTTTTGTCATTTTTGCCATGATTATTGTGTGCATGCTATGCCCTGATGCTCTACATGTGTTTTGTTAAGGGTTTTGTCATCTTTCCAGAGGTGCAACCCATGTATTTTTGTGATGTGTGTGGTGACTAGTGCAAGCTTGCAAAGTGGTGCACTTGCTAATTCTGTTTTCAGGGACTTAGTAATTTCACTAAGTCCTTGACCTGTTTGTCTCATGATGCCATATGTTCATGTTGTTTCCTAGTGATACGTGCCTCTTTTGAGGTTGATCAGTAAGGATGTTTTGTTAATATTATAGTGCTCTATCCATCCATGTCTTTGTTTGGAATTATGGAGCAACCTATCTTGAGTCAATCGAGCTCTACTTTTGCTACTTCGTGAATCTGGGCAGATTGTCAACTTGTTTGCAATTTTGCCGGTGATGTTGTAGTTGATCCGTGCAAGCTATGCTATTGTTCTTGCCATGTCTAGCTTGCATTTTGTGCCTTCTTGATGGATGTATGCTTGGATTGCCATGACTTGCACCGTAGTGAGTGCATCGAGCTCGTAAACATGCCTACTTGAGTTATATTTCAGCATGTGTCAGTTTTTCACTAAGTCTCAAAATTGATTATGTTTTTGCTATGTTCACATGCTTCCAATTGTATTTTCTGATCCCTTTTGGCTCAAGGTCACTAAGGGACTATTGTTAAGATCTTTGAGTAGCTCCATTCCATGCTTTACTTTGCCATGATCAGGTCCTGTAGCATGTAGTTTTGTTGCTCCGAAGAGTGCTACCTGATCTGAAATTCCAGACAAGTGTTAATTTCACTAAGTCTGAGATCTTTTTGTCATATGCATTTTTGCCATGCTTTTTTGACCCTGTTAATGGATTAATTGGCCGTAGCTCAGTGCTAGACTTTTGTTAAGCATCTTGGGTGCATCCCTTCTATGTATTTTGTTGTCATGTTTGGGTGCTTTAGCATGTTCATCTCGTTGCATTTAGATGGCTACTTGCTGTAAATCGCAGACCGGTGTCATTTTTGAATCGCTTGCCATTTCCAAACCGTAACTCCGATTCCGGCGTTCTTTATATTGTTTTCAAGCGATTTCATCTCATCTTTCCAGTGGCACACTTGGATTTCCATGTTGAGGCCAAATTCATGCAATTCCTGTCATATCTTGCATTTTGCATCCCGCATCGCATCCCGCATAGCATATCATCTTTGCATTGTGTTGTTTGAGTTTGCACGGTTTTGATTGTATCCTTGTTGCTTGTTTGTCTTGTTTGGGTAGAGCCGGGAGACGAGTTCGCTAACGAGGAGCCCGTTGAGTTTGCTTTTGAGGATCTAGTCAACTTTGACAACTGTGCAGGCAAGATGATCATACCCTCAAAATCACTACTATCTTTGCTATGCTAGTTTGCTCGCTCTTTTGCTATGCCATTTCTACGATGCCTACCACTTGCTTTCAAGCCTCCCAAATGGCCACGTCAAACCTCTAACCCACCATTGTCCTAGCAAACCGTTGATTGGCTATGTTACCGCTTTGCTCAGCCCCTCTTATAGCATTGCTAGTTGCAGGTGAAGATTGGGGGTCGTTCCTTGTTGGAACCTTTATTTACTTGTTGGGATATCATTATATTGCCATGTTATCTTAATGCATCTATATACTTGGTAAAGGGTGGAAGGCTCGACCTCTCGCCTAGTGTTTTGTTCCACTCTTGCCGCCCTAGTTTTTGTCATATCGGTGTTATGTTCCCGGATTTTTGCGTTCCTTACGCGGTTCGGTTATAATGGGAACCCCTTGATATTTCGCCTTGATTAAAGCTTTTCCAGCAACGCCCAACCTTGGTTTTACCATTTGCCACCTAGCCTTTTCTTTCCCTTGGGTTCTGCAGACTCAAGGGTCATCATTATTTTAACCCCCCCCCCCGGGCCAGTGCTCCTCTGAGTGTTGGTCCAAACTGTCAGCCGCCGGTGGATACCAGGGGCAACTCTGGGCTGGCCTACCGGAAGTTTAGACAATCTGAGTGTGCCCTGAGAAAGAGATATGTGCAGCTCCTATCGGGATTTGTCGGCACATTCGGGCGGTGTTGCTGGTCTTGTTTTAACCTGTCGAAGTGTCTTGAAGAACCGAGATACCGAGTCTGATCGGAACATCTTGGGAGGAGGTCTATTCCTTCGTTGACCGTGAGAGCTTGTCATGGGCTAAGTTGGGACTCCCCTGCAGGGATTGAACTTTCGAAAGCCGTGCCCGCGGTTATGGGCAGATGGCAATTTGTTAATGTTCGGTTGTAGATAACTTGAACCTTAATCAATTAAAATGAATCAACTGAGTGTGTTACCGTGATGGCCTCTTCTCGGCGGAGTCCGGGAAGTGGACACGGTGTTGGAGTAATGTTTGCGCAGGTTGCTCTCTAGTTTCTCGCTCGTGCTTTGCCTCCTCTTCTCGCTCTCTTTTGCGAATAAGTTCGCCACCATATTGGCTAGTCGCTTGCTGCAGCTCCACATATTTACCTTGCCTTACCTATAAGCTTAAATAGTCTTGATCGCGAGGGTGCGAGATTGCTGAGTCCCTGTGGCTCACAGATTACTATTACACCAGATGTAGGGCCTGATGATTCCGCTCCAGGAGACGCGTATGAGCTCAAGTGGGAGTTCGACGAGGACTCTCAACGTTACTATGTTTCCTTTCCCGATGATCAGTAGTGGTGCCCAGTTGGGGGTGATTGGGACCGTGTCGCTTGTTGGGTTATCTTTTATTTTGGTGCCGTAGTCGGGCCATGAGTGTTTGGTTGATGTAATGTTATCTATGTACTTGATTGACGTGGCGAGTGTAAGCCAACTATGTTATCTCCCCTTTATTAGTTATATTACATGGGATGTTGTGAAGATTGCCTAACTTGCGACATATGCCTTCAATGCGATTATGTCTCTAAGTCATGCCTCGACACGTGGGAGCTATAGTCGCATCGAGGGTGTTACATGTGGTGTGTGAGGTGAGTGTGCGAGAACCACATAACTAGGGAGATAGACGTTTGGGGGCGATGTTTTGTGTGTATGGGAAAGATACACTCTACATAGTGTGTGTTCTTGGGAAAGAGAGATGTCGGGAGACCTAGCTAGAGAGTGGGGGAAGAGATGTGTGCATGCCCAAGAGACAAAGTGATAGAGACCTATATTGGGGTCCGTACTTTAGAAGAGAGAGGGGTGTTAATGTGATCGTGTGTTGGTGTTTGGGGGAGGGAACGACTTCTCTGTGTTTGGGGGGGCGACAAGGGGGTGGTGGCTTCAGATAAAGAGTGAGATGTCTATATTTGAGGGACTTTAGCGTAATTGAGATATACATGGACAATAGTGTGTGCACTCATGGTTGATCAATTTGTTTCACAGTTTGGACTATGAGATAATGATACTTTTGAACATGCGTGATATACCTTGATGTACCAGAATTACAAACCTAAGATTAGAATTTTGGAATTCGACTCCAGCATTAGCTTTTGTAATTCATTTAAATGGAGGTACATTTTTTAAGCCGGGATTTTGTGATTTCAAATTCATATATCAAACCTAGAGATATACACATAGAGGCATGTTCAAACTTTATAATCATCCACTTTATTCATACACATACACATTTTTGCTTTTGTCATCATATTTAGGATAAACACATTTGGAATTTCATTTGAATTGGACCGTATGATGGTATTTGCTTGTAGTATCTCAATGTTCCATATTTGAATTGACTAGACAATCTAATTTTCGAGTTGGAGACATTGAATTTCAAAACTTGCACTTTTTTGCGTGCAAAACAAACAAATTGTCGGCCATGATATCATAGTCAACTGTACAAGACCAGAATATAATTTCAGACGCCAAAAGCTTTCAAACTTCCCGCTCACATCGAAATATCTCGCACCCGAAAGTTTAGCCCTGCGATATTCCTATTTTACCCCTGCCACATGAACAGAAAAGGGCTGCTTTGGTAACTCCATTGTTTTCCCCTCTTTGCCCCCAACATTGTCCATAGAGCCCCTCCCCGACCCCCCAACCACGGCAAGCCGCCGAATCTTGTCCTCCGCCGCAGCGGTGGACCTCACACCCCGATGGATCTACCTTCCGCACCTTGGAACCCCCAACTGCCAACTCACCACTTCACCTGAGCCGCTTCAGCGACTGGCTTGTCCACCGCACCAGATCTCCTTGACCGCCATCACGGTCCCCCGCACCGGATCTGCTTAACCGGCGCCCTCATCCACCACAGTGTAGGCCCTTCACTGACTCCCTCGTTCATCCCTTCGCTGGCCCTTCATACAAGCACTTGTTCGCCGCAACAGATCCGCCTCACCGAAAGCACTATACAACGCGCCCACCGAAGCCTTTGTCCACTGCACCAGACCCGCTCCACGGACGCCATATTCAACTACATCGGCCCTGCTTTATCAACGCCCAGCCTCATCAGGTTATTTCGATTTGTACTCCTTTGGTTTTTCTCTTTATCATGCAATTGTTCACTTACCACGGATGAGCTTTCTTGTATGTCAATAGGCGCCGCAACCGTAGTGCCGGAGCCGCTTCAGCGACAGCGATAGCCAGCCCAAACTCAACCACAACACGAGCACCATCAACGATCCTTAGCTATCAAGTATGCCAATGATACCCATACGCCGCTGAGAATCAGGTACTATTATCCAACGGCCGGTGCCTACGTTCATTCAGTTTTTCATGAGACGTGTTATTCTGCATGCACTTGTAGGGCCATACTTCTGGCAGTGAACATGTTACATGTGCTAAATTACATACCAGTGCACATATAATTAATATGCTTTAGTTTTGTCCTAAGTTCGTTGATATCACTACCTACTATTTTACTCCTTGCATGCCATATTTATGATAATGGTGTTGTTCTGATGCCACCTGGTGGTTCCATCAGACTACTTCATGTTCTCTATGCTTAATTACACATCAGCAAACTAGCATGTGGTTCCACTGGTTTTTGTTTGTTTTACCCTACATTTTCTGACGCTAGCTATTATCACTGCTCCAGGCCTCTGTTCATTACTTTTGTGTGTGTTCTTTATCTTCCCAAGTTGCATGACTAATTTGATGCTTCTATTAATTATGGAGCTGCCAACCCCATCAAGCAAAATATTTGTTCTTTGGGGCTGGCACCTCGAACAAGCATAAAAATAGAGGGAAGCAGATATATTGTCGTGTATGCACACACCCTTCTTTCATTAGTTTAGATGAACCATTGATGATCAATTCGAACCAGTGCATGTGATTAAAATTAATTTTACCTAAATAGAGGGTGCAGAATAAACTGCAACAAGTAGATTTGCAACCACATGATGCTGATGATATCTTCAAAGAACATTGCAACAACAGCGAGGCTTCACAGCAACATATGGTAAGCCAGTGTGTTTTAGTACATGTGAAATGTAATGCGTGTGGGATGCTTTCTTGGCTTGTGCCCTCAACCTATAATCCTAAAGAATAACAAATAGTTTAGTTGTCTGCTTTGCTGTATTGCTTGATTCGAATGCTTGTTTGTTACTTGTTACTCTATACCTGAGTTGGCCAATATGTCAGCAGTGCCTGCTGTACTATCATAAAGAAATGCATGCCTAGTTCATTTGAGTCCTTAACTTTTCCTCTGAACTTCATCACAAGACTGTGTTCGTAGTTTATATGAGGCCACACCATTAAGTGCTTTCTCAGATTGTTTCAACTGCTTAGATGCCTTGGCAACTTAAATATAGTAGTGGTACACTCCCTTTCAACTAGGGCTATCAACTGGGTCCCGTTTAATCCCGATTAAAGTCCATTAGTGGTATGATATTTAAAAAGAGTTTTAGTTTTTTGAGGAAAATGAACCAGGGAGCTAGCAAAAACTAACTCGATGGGACTGGCGAATGTCGTTTATTTTCCACTTACATCCCTAGTTTCATATTACCATTTTAATTTCTTTTCGGCTGATGCTGCTTCGAACCATTTAAATATTGCTTTCCATGCTCGGCAATAATTCGTATGTCGTTTACCATGTAAGCTTACTGCCTGGATCATGCGATAACTATCTCTTACTTATGTCCAGTGGAAACCTTTCAGGATGCCGTTCACACTAGGAAACAATGTACAACCCCAGAATCTATTTGTGGAAGCAGTGCGCCATCCATGTTACCAGATGGTAGCAGTTCAGAGGCAACACCGCTGGAGAGCAGTCTGAGCACAGATATTATAGTTCTTGAGGCTCTACTAGAGGCAGAAAGAGGTGGTGTGGCTGCCATGAATGAGGTAATCTCGATCTTGAAGCTGGAAATTATGTAATTAGCTGCACGCATTATGCAAGCAACCCAAGAATTGGAGGAAGTAAGAATGTTGCATGTGAAGATGGAGGAGGTCCTGCTTCTTCTCCTATCTGAAGCCTAGGGTAATCGCAGTTCTTCTTTAGATAGCAGCTGAAATTGTCATTAGATTATTGTAATGTGTTGTAATGATCCAAATTTTTTAGACAAGGTAATCCTCAGTACTTGTATGATTGACATAATGTGAACTGTTTTTCTTGTGAGCATATTGTATTGGATGAAATAACTGTTGGACTCAAAGTGTATCCAACCTACTTAATTCGAAGATCACGACATTTCTAAATCTTAATCATATATAAAGGTGGAATAAATCTTTGTTGTGGTTTTGAAGAAATAAATAACAAAACATAGAATTATCTGTGGATATTCGTAATCGAATAAAAATTGGATTTCGATTTAGTTGCCAGGGCCCAGGGCAAACGTGAATGCTAATTCTCCCAAGTTTTGAACGAAGCGGCTAAACACCCACTATCATTTGTGGGCTGTCCGAAGGAAGTATTTGCAAGATGGAAATTACTGCCTACCCCTGACACTTGACATCCTTATCGACCGGATTTACACTGTTGTCGATAGGGGTAGACTAGTAACTTCAATCAGACATGACACGACGGCCTCAGAGCCCATTCAGACACGGTGGGCACCAAACGTGGGCGGCAAAACACATTTGATTCAAGCTCATTCGAAAGACATGTGTCTCTCCCTCCATTTCCCCATTCATCCACGATGGGCGACAAAACAAACTCTCCTCGTCCGAAATCGATGTAGGCTAACATTTTAAATAGGGGCAGATGTGTAACTTCCCTCAGATATGACACAACCGCCCTACCTGTCAGCCCCGTTCATACACCGTGGGCGCAAACCGTGGGCAGCAAAACACCCTCTCCTCGCCCGAAATCGTTACCGGCAAATATTTGGGAGATGCGAGATTACCGTCCTATCCCCAACTAACGTGATGTCCGAAATTTTAAACGGGGGATAAGTTCGTAACTTTCACACATTTCAAACAAGCGCGTCCCAAAAAGTTCGAGATCCCCCCTCCCCCTCCATTTCCCCATTCATACACCGTCGACGCCACGACAACCTCCCCACTGCGGCTAGCCTCCTCCGTCCGCCACTCCATCCTCCACCTTGCCGGAGCCGCTACCCCTACCCCGTCGTCCACTGCAAGAGATGGACGTCGCTCATCCATGGGGTCGGACCAGGATCCTTTCATCGCGTTGTCTCGCTTCATCGGCGCCGTCGTCCACCTTGACGTTGCTGCTCCTAAGACCGCCTCGTCCACGACAACATGATTTATCCCCTGACCCGGTCATCTGCCATCTAAAGTCTTCTTCCCCGCCACTGACAGCCATCACACCCGCAGCACCCTCAACATATCGGCAGGGACCAACATGGCATCGCAAGAGAGGTGGTACTCTGCCATATGTCCTTAAGTTACTGATCTCACCCGGAAAATAGATCTTAAATTGTTTACTGTACTTTTCTTGTCCGTACCAAATCGTAGTGGCTAGTTGAATGCAAACATTGGTTGCGAAGTACCTTTGTCCGGTTTGCGCCTTCAGATCTGCCATGTCACGGTTACTATACTCGTAAAGCTTATGGTTTCCCCCCTTTGTATTCACTACCATCATCGTAGGTGCTTCACTGCTTCGTGTCGTGCTAGCGCTACTCCTCAAGACCTCAACCCATCAAGCGAAACAACATGCCACTCATAATTCCAAAGCTTACGTGTTGAAATACGAATCTGATATGATGCTCATATTACTAAAACAGAGAACGTTTAATTGGTCACCTAATGTTCCTATATTCTATTCAAAAAGCACGTGCGCCACCCACTGGTCCAGCTAGTTCCACTTTCCTGATTTTACTCTTGATGCTTAGGGTTTTCCCCTTTTATCTACTCTACTATGATGTGCATAGGTGCTTTCTATCGTACTAGCATTACTCCACCCTTCAAGCTAAACAACACAACACTCAAAATTCCAAAGCTTAGTTGTTCAAATATGATTGTGATATGATACTGATATTAGTTACCAGACACATTTAATTGGTTAGCTAAAGGTCCCACTTGAGTTTCCAAATGCATGTCGCGACATATAGAGAGACAGTAGAATTGCATTTCTTTGTCACTTGTTGACCGTACTTTCTTGTCCATACCAAATCTTAGTTGTTATTTCAAAGCAAACATTGGTTGCTAACTATCCTTTGCGCGGTTTGCAGCTTTAGATCTGCCATCCCACTGCCACGGTCAACACTATACTCATCATGCTTACGGTTTCCCCATTTTATGATGACCACGATCAGCTTACGTGGTTCGTGTCATAATAGCACTACTCCACCCATCGAGCTAAACAAGCTTAGTTGTACAAATTCAAATCTGGTATTATGCTCATATTAGTAAAACTGAGAGATGTTTAATTGGTCAGCTAAATGTTCCTACTTTAGTTTCGAAATGCATGTGAGCCACATATGGAGAGACCGGAAGGGATAGTATTTCTCTATGCGCTCTGGTTCATCATGGGTGGCCAACCGACATTGTATAGAAAGACTTGTAATATCTTCAATCTGCTTGCTCTTCTGCTCTTCTTTAAGATGATGCTCTTCTCTTGCGGTCCACTGGTCAGGTCGAGTTATTCTCCCTTAGTATATTTTGAATCTGTCAGGTCAGGTCAACTTGTTCTTCTTTACTATATGTTGAAGTTGTCATCTTCGAAGTATCATACTTTGAGTAGTAGGACACATTACATTAATGCACACACCAAATTACAGCATGCATGGCACCTCTTAGAAGAATTGCAGATATAGCACAAAGGGGTTCACATGGAGGAAGTATTGGATTAGAATTACTTCTGCATTACAAAGATAATCTCACTTGTTTTTATGTTTTCATGCATGTCAGGTATTGAACATTATCAAAATGAATATGAGAATGGGCGCACGAGAGGAATATTGCGGAACAATCCACTTGCTAACAAACTTGGCATGGTGGAGGATGGCCTATCTTATTCACCCATCAAGGTGCATGCTCTAACTTGGCAAGGTTGTATTGGTCGCACATATTTTGCATCTGACCTCTTGCATTACTTCTACTTTGTTACACCATCTGCTTAGTTTAAGCATCATATATGAGTATATGCCATACCTATCCATTTTTTGTACCTATTTCATGTGTCGTCATACTATGTTTTCTCAGTCAAATGTTGTTCATTTGTAATAGATGTCCAAAAGGAAGAGGGTAAGTGCAGATCCTCAAGGAGTACAAACTAGGTATTTGGAAAAGGTAGCGATACCTGTTAAATCAGATAGATCAGCAGCCACAGAAAACACAGGCCCAACTGTACCAGACTTTACCCCTACTCCATTGGCCAAACCCCTATTAGAACTGCTGAGAGCCCAGCGTCAGGTACCGTCTATGATATCAATTCAAAATTTGAACTCCTAAATTTCTGTGTGTGCCTTACCTTCTCTCTTGTATGAAAACTAATATCAGATGAATCTCCTTGCTCAAACTCTCCATCTACCCGGGTCACACATACACATGCATATCTCACTCGCACTCGATAGGCCCATCTAAAACTCTATCTCTCTCCCTCGTTCTCTTTCCATCTCACACGCACACACACAATCTCATGCCTAGGTAGCCAAGTATGATGGTCTCTCACTCCATTGTAGGCACACGCAGTCCCCCGCTATATGTATATGACTAGCTAATCTTAGTCTCCATCACAAACATGTGCATGGTCTATCTCAATTTCTCTCGGGGCATCTTTCTATCGCGCACGCACCTCCCTCGATCTCCCACCCATATAGTCCCCTCACGATCTCGAGGGGGTCTCTCTATCACAAACACACCCTCTCACCCTCCCCATGTGTCCATGTTCTCCATGTGTCCCTCTCAACCTTTGTTCCTTGTTGGCCAGACCTCTATTGGACATGTGCTATAGGGGTGTCTCTCTCCGTTGCAAACAATCACACACTAGCTATCTTTGTGTATCTCCTCGCCTCGCTTTTTTATCTCAGAGATGCATGCGTGATATGTTCGCCTAAGAAACGAAAAAACACACACTCTCCCTAATTTATCGTGTGTTGTCACTTTCTCTTTCACACACATACTCTTTTTGCACACTTACTCATTCTCCTTCACACGCACTTGATCCCTCTCGACTTAGGCACTCTCCTCAGTCCATAGCATATTGATTTATTGAAAAGTCAAACATCACAAAGTTTGACCATGTACATGGAGAAAAAAATTACATGTGGAACGGCAAACATATACCATTAGATTCACCATGAAATGTAGTTTCATATGATGTATCTTTGGTATTGAAGATATAAATAACATTTGTGTAAACCTGATCAAAGTTTCCAAAGTTTGAATTCTAAAAAAATTACATGCACTGCATTATCGAGTGGTTGGAATATCTCTTTCCCCCTCTCAGCTATCTGACGCACCACTCAGCCTTATCGGGGCTCCTCAATCTCTCTCAAACTTTATATCTCCCTGGTTCACACATACACATGTCTCGCTCGCGCTATACATATAGACACATCCAACACTCTTTGCCCTTGTTCTCTCTCTATGTGACACGCACCCCCCTAATAAGTACCATAATCCCTCACTCCATCATAGGCACAAGCACCCCCCTAAGTATGATTATCTCTCATTAGCAATCAGGAACACACGTATTGTCTCCTTCGATCCATACGTCTATCTCGATATCTCTCGTGGTATCTTCTATCGCGCACACACCTTGCCACTCGATCTCCCACCGATGTAGTCCCATCACGATCTCCAGGGAATCTCTCTATGATAAACATACACTCTCTCCTCCCCATGTCTGCATTTTCTCCGTATGTCTCTCTCAACCTCTCTCCCTTGTTTGTGAGACCCCTCTTGGCCACATGCTAGGGGTCTTGCTCTCTCGGTTGCAAACAACCACACACTATCTCCTCACCTTGCTTCCGTTGTCGAAGATGCATGTATGATATGTTTGCATAAGACACACACGTTTTTTCTCGACTTTTATCGAGTGTTGTCCATGTCTCTTTCACACACGCACACACACTTTTTTCACTCACTCTTTCTAGTTAACTCTCTCTCTCTCTCTAGTTAGGGACTCTCTCACGTCCATAAGCATATGGATGTTTTGAAAAGTCAAACCTCAGAAAAGTTTGACCAGGTATATGAGGAGAAAATCATTTACAACTGGAAAGATCATTAGATTCATCACAACATATACTTACTTCATACTATCATTTATCTTTGGTATTGTAGATATATGTAATTTCTTTATAAACTTGGTCAATGTTTCAAAATTTTGACTTAAAAAAATGTTGGAACTACATTATCGAACAGAGGGAGTAGCTCTTTCTCTCTCTCTCTCTCTGCTATCTCTCACGGGCCTCCCCTCTCACATGAACACTCTATACCGACAGATTATACGCTCACTGTGTCAGCGTATAGATCCATATATTGTTTAGTTGACCAGTCAACCAGTCCACATGCCACTTTGTCAGCTCGTGTTCTCTATCTTCATGTGCTGGTGCATGTGTCAATGGGTGAAAATAAGTAAACTAGAGGCCCATCTGACACGCTGTGAAGTAAACAAAGTTGAAACCACTCGGGGTAGCACCCCGCACGCTAGTAAATTGAGGGCGCATTGAGGACACACTTCTTCCGCATGGAGGACGCACTCGCGCAAAATTCACCACTACGCGGCGGAATGCGCAGAAGGCGCACTCACGCACACCAAGCACACAACACACACCAGCACACGTGTACACCGGCGTCACCGCCGGGTGAGATGGACGGCGAGGCAGCCAACAAGCAGAGGCGGCTCGAGCCAAAACCGCATCCAGCGAGCCTGGACTTCATCAGCAGCCTCCCCGCCAACATGCTGCTCGTCATCATCGGCCTCCTCCCCACCAAGTCTGCCGTGCGGACCGCCCTGCTCTCCTGGCGGCAGCACCCCCTCTGGAGCCGCGTCCCCCTCAACCTCACCGTCGACAGCTGCCTCTGTGACGGGGATTGCAAACGCATGGCCGCAGTCTCCAAGATCCTTTCATCGCACCCTGGGCCAGCCAGATGCCTTGACATCCGCATGTTTAGTACCAATTGCAAGGTCCAACCCAAGTTCAACGAGTGGTTCTTATCCCCTGCCCTAGATCAGCTCGAGGAGCTCAGCTTTGAAGCTGGACGATGTCGCTCTCTGCCGCCGTCAGCGCTCCGCCTCGCGCCAACGCTGCGCCGCGCCAGCTTCAGCTCCTGCTATCTTCCCCAGATTAATGATGCGCCCGCCCTTCTTCTCCGTCAACTCAAGTAGCTCGACCTCTGCGACATTGTCATCTCTAAGAAGGGTATGGACCACCTACTCCGCAACTGTACTGCACTCGAGTACCATCGTCTTGAGCAGATCCATGAGTTCATTAGCCTCCACATCGCCTCGACGAATTTCCGATGGATTTATGTGTCTTGCTGGCCCCACAACAAGACATCAATTGGGAAGATATCACTCTAGCTGTTCCACGTTATGGTCATTGAGAATGCGCCTTTCCTTGAGAGCATGCTTGTATCGGATCTAGAAGGTCCAACAAAAATCAGGGTCATTGACGCGCCGAAATTGACAGCGTTGGTGCACTCGTCTGCCAAATTCTCGGAACTCTTTATTGGATCCGTAATTGTTTAGGTACAACACTCATCTTCTTCACCTTCTTGAAATTCACATTTTTAAATTTCTACTTGATGTATTTACGACCATCTTCCAGCAAATGATTTCCACAAGCTTGACCCAGTCTATGCGCACAGTGAAGATCTTGGCAATAAAATCTATCGGCCCCAATCTGGATCAAGTTGTTGGATTCCTTACATGCTTTCTGTGCACGGAGAAGCTACTCATCGAGGTGAAACTTCTTTCCTATTAGTAAACGGTAATCACAACGTAGCTCAAATTTTTCGTACTTTTCCCAAATTACGATGACAAGTGTAGTGTTCAAAACTTCATCTACGCACTGCACCGAAATAAATGTTTTTAGTATTTTTTTCTCACGTGATCACCCGCATCGTTTTTTGTTGTACTACTATAGTAGCCTAGGCTAGTCATAATGGAAAGTAACTTAGACTACTCTAGTAACTCTATGGTTACCCTAAGAGTAAGTACTACCTCCGTCCTGGTTTACTCTTCCTATTTTGTAGTATCAAAATTTGACCATAGATTTAAGTGACAAAATGTTAATGCATGTCACTAAGAACTATATTGTTGGATTCGTATTTGAACATAATTTCAAATGGTGTAATTTTTAGTGACATGCATTGGCATTTTCTTACATAAATATATGGTCAAAATTTTATACTAAATAAGAGGTAGTACAAAAGTGGGCTATAACGGCCCTCCACTATGTAGGCCAAAACACGTGCCAAATTCACTTGTGATGCATTTGGCATCGATGCCCCTCCATTGCTCACCTGGTGCCCCAATCTGGATCACCTACTTTGCTCCGGTGCCAAATTAACTCATGCAATGAAAAAACACTTGCATGGGAGAGAGAGAGAGAGGACTGAGGCAATAAAAACACTTGTTTGGGAGTGTGAGAGGTTGGTGTAGTTGGTTTGATTGATTTGTTTATACATGTGGGTCTGTGTGAATAGCGGTGCCAACTCTCTCACATCGCGAGAACGGTGCCAAAATCTTTTGATTTGACATCGATGCGTATTATGGCATTGGCCACATAGTGGAAGGCAACAAATGCCCAAGCTCTTCACATACTCCTAGGTAAATGAGAGGAAAGAGAAAGAGAGAGAGAGTGAGAGAGTGAAAAATATCACTAGCCAGCCAACCCTATCGTATGAGCGAATGATATTAGTACCTCTTGATGACACGACAATCTTATACAGCCAGCTGCTCTAATATGTTCTCTTCTTTTGAAGATAAAAAAGACCCAAAAGTGAATAATGTGCTGCACTATAACAATCTCATCGAATGCCTTGATCTCCATCTTACAGAAATTGATTTGATCGACTATCAAGGTAGAACATCTGAGATTAAATTGGCCAGGTTCTTTGTTCTGGAGGCAAGTGTGCTCAAGGTAATGAGGTTTGGCGTTCTCTGGCGCAACAATGAATGGCGTGATGATCACCGCAAGCATCTAAGCCTAAATGAAAAGTCTCCGCAGAAGCTGAATTTGTTTTTGAAACATCAAGTGGCCAGAGACTTGAAAACTTATTTTCCCATTAGTGACTTGTCAGGGCAGTGGATTTTAGTTTGTACGATAATGCTGCATCCACCTAAAGTAACGAAAGTTCTTACGTAAACTCCCTAGTAATTCCCTCTTCGTAGGTGCAACATTACTCCTAACATTTGTAATATCAGTTTGAAACTTGTAATATTGTTGTGTCCTATTCCTTTGTTTTCTAAATCCTGCGAATCAAACAGGTCCTGAGTTGGTGATGATGTTGTGCCTGCCATCTTTCACCAATAGTCGTCGGATCTAGATCTGACGCATACAAACCAAACTTCTCCAGTTTTGCAAAAAGATGCCCGCACTTGTTCCCTATTTACAAACAACTCCTTGTCTCTCACAATCAGCCTTATCTCCTCCCCACCACATCTAGAAGGCCATGGAAAAATCTGGCGCGATGGCCGCTCCCGGCACCGTCCACCCCCCAATCTTGGTGTTCCGTGCAATGCACGGGCATCTACACACGGGAAATTATGTCGAACACGGCTAGTTGTAAGCAGACTAGGTCTACAGCCATGATGATAGTGACTGCAGACGGTGAGGCTGACTATGGTATGCCGAACACGGCGCCTATACTCAGGTGTCATCTCCGGCGTAGGGTCTTGTCACTTCACTGTGAAGAGCAGCACGTAATAATTTGACCAACGGGTAGTACAGTGCCACTACATTGATAGTACTACTACTACTACTAGTACTAGCACCACCATCTGGATTTAGTAGCACTACCACGTCCATCTGGATTTAGTATTTGACTAGCAATATCTAGTAATGCATGTCACAAAAAATGTACTACTCCCTCTGTAAATAAATACATGGTGTATTGTTTTGTTCCTATCAGCGAGGTAACTTAATGTCTTTTTGCTACTTAGTAGGATTACATGCAATGAACTAACCACTGCATGTGATGTTTGGTAGTCTCAAGTCATTGAAAGCATGGACGGGCAAGGTTGTATTGGTCGCACATATTTTGCATCTGACCTCTTGCATTACTTCTACTTTGTTACACCATCTGCTTAGTTTAAGCATCATATATGAGTATATGCCATACCTATCCATTTTCTGTACCTATTCCATGTGTCGTCA
Source organism: Triticum dicoccoides (assembly GCF_002162155.2). NCBI lineage: Eukaryota > Viridiplantae > Streptophyta > Magnoliopsida > Poales > Poaceae > Triticum > Triticum dicoccoides. The sequence continues at coordinate 153,228,935 of NC_041388.1, forward strand.
TGCTATGTTTTTTCAGTCAAATGTTGTTCTTTCGTAATAGCTGTCCAAAAGGAAGAGGGTAAGTGCAGATCCTCAAGGAGTACAAACTAGGTATTTGGAAAAGGTAGTGATACATGTTAAATCAGATAGATCAGCAGCCACAGAAAACACAGGCCCAACTGTACCAGACTTCACCCCTACTCCATTGGCTAAACCCCTATTAGAACTGCTAAGAGCCCAACGTCAGGTACCGTATATGATATCAATTCAAAATTTGAACTCCTAAATTTCTGCGTGTGCCTTACCTTCTCTCTTGTATGAAAACTAATTTCAGATGAATCTCCTTGCTCAAAGGATCATAGGATCTCACGACAATACTGGGCTCTGTATTCCTCTTGTCAGTACCTCTTGCCCTTTGTCAGCATACTTACACTCATTGCGGTTTGATTATGTAGCATCACTACAAGAAAATACACTTCTGTAATGATACGTGTTTGTCACAGTAGGTCACGTTTTCTGTCATGCATGTACATCCATGACAATTTTACGATAGAATCAAGATAGTCATACCTGTGCTGTCGTAGAAGTGTTACATGACATTACCAAAATTATCATTACGGAAGTGTCCACTTCCATGACGATAAATCGTGTGTCACAAAAGTGCTTTTCATCAAGGGTGACCGGCACGTGGCATCCACCATAACAGAACGCCATTAAGCTATCGGGTCCGGTTTTGGATCCGATAACCCATTAACAGCCCGGACCAATGGGGATTTTCCACGTGTAAAATCGTCATTGGCCAGAGGAAACATGTGTTGCCTCACTGTTGGGACAGATGTCATCCACTCATTGGACAGGAGGCGCCTATGATAGGTTGACATGTGACACGGCCCAACAGTGGCCCATTCCGATGAAAAAGGTCGGCCCAGTAAAAAATAGCAGGCCGGCCCATATAAGGCCTACTTGTGTCAGGTCCATTTAAGCCCACGGCCCATACGAGATGTGCCAATTCGGCCCGTCAACGACTCGTTAAAGATTTGACACCATTGCAGCCCATCATCAGTTCGAGCCCGTTAACAACCCGCTATATATTTGGGCTCAATATCGGCCCAATGAGATTTTGGCCTGTTAACGGCCCATTTAGTGGATGGGCAAATTTTCACAATGTACATCTTTCGGCCTTTTAGCGACCCATTTAAATATTGGGCTAATTTCCGGCCCGGTGTGTCTTTCAGCCTGTTGACGGCCCATATATCAGTTGGGCCATTTGTAGTCGGACCTGAGTTTCAGCCTTTTAGCGACCCATTTAAGTGTTGGTCCAATTTCCGGCCCAGTGTGCCTTTCAGCCTGGTGACGACCCATATATCTCTATTGGGCCATTTGTAGTCGGACCTGAGTTTTGGCCTTTTAGCGACCCATTTAATTATTGGGCCAATTCCCGGCCTTGTGTGCCTTTCAGCCTATTAACGGACCATAAATGAGTTGGGCCATTTGTAGTCGGACCTGAGTTTTGGCATTTTAACAGCCCATTCCCTTCATGGTCCAATACCAGCCCGGTTTCTCTTTCGGCCTGCTAAAGGCCCACAACACAGTTGGGCCATTTACAATATGACCTGACTTTCGGCCTCTTAGCGGCCCATGCTCTTCATGGTCCAGTACAAGCCCGCTGTCTCTTTCGGCCTGCTAAAGGCCCATAATATAGTTGGGCCATATGTAGCCCAAACTTAGTAAGGGCCTGTTAACGGCCCGTGAAATCAATTGGGCCCACCTGTTGCCCGCTTCGATGTGAGCCTGTTAACGACCCGGGAGTTAAGAGGGCCGACCATTAACTTTTGGCCTGGTAATGACCCATTAACTTAATGGGCCCACTAAAGTTCGTACATGTCTTTAGGCCAAATTAGATAATTTGAGCCCATTACGATGAGCAATTATGCACAGGACCAAAACTGATCAAGCAAAGGTATGGCATACAGGGAAAACATTGCACATCTAGCATATATTACAGGAAATTACATCCACCGGGCAATCAAAGATTAATGCCAGTGCAAATAAATGAACATAACCTAATGATCTACAACGTCACAATCTGCAACCTCAGCACGGATGAAGCCCATAAGCATGTGGGCAAGATCTTGCTGCTTTGCTACACTGTCTCTGAAAACATTGATCACTTGTTGTGTCACACGACTCTGCACCTCTGATTCCTCCACCATTTCCATCATTCCTTCAGCCATTAATTGGTTCACAAACATACATTTTTTCGTTGCATTCGAGACAGAGGATACTGAATAGATTCAGATGGAGATTTTGGAAGGCTTGTATTATTGATAGTGGAGAGTGTCGCGACCACTGCATCATAACATAAATTAGGAGGGGAACCAAACAGATTAATCATGAGTTATTGGCATATTACCTGGCCTAGATTTATTGGAAAGAAACAATGGGGTTGCCTTGCTGTTTTCAGAGTTTGTCTTCTTATCTTTAGCAGCCTGCACCAAATTAAGACACTAGCATTGCTATCATTGGCCAAGTTAGATAATAGGAAAGCAACATTGGCACAACGAACATTTGGGCAACTATCCAACACCAAATTAACACAATATGGCACAACTATCATCATCCAGGTAAGGTAATACGAAAGCAACATTAACACAATGAATGAATGGGCAATCAGAGCAGCACTACAATTCAGTAATGTGCATGATATGAGATAGTACACTCGTGCAACTCAGTATGCAAAACTACCAGGCAGTTTTCTTTACAAAAATCAACATTGGAGCCTTTAACATTTTGCTACAACTAATTTTAGACCATACAAATGTTGGATTCACGCCGATTAACAAAATACATGCTGATGTAAAAATATAGTGATATACAACACGTACTTACATCAGCATTGGAGCACAGAGAATTCCCGCAAGTTGTTTTCCTCGAATACAATCCCAATGAAGGAAATCTTCTATCATTTAACCTTATTTTCTAAAAGAGAGATGGGTAAGAAAGATTTAGAAAATATGATCGGAATGCTATAAAATTTCATGATGCGAGGATACGCACACGTTTCTTAGAATGGAGTTGACATTCTTTTGCTGGACTGGAGCGGACTAGTTCTTTGGCCACTGGAATCTGCTTATTATTAGTGGGAGTTGGGTTTCTCTGCGCTGGAGCAGTATCTATGAAAAATGGAGCTGGTTCATTATCTCCTGGCATTTGGATATTTTGCAAAGACTTGGTTCGTAACCCTTTAGATTCTAACATAGCCGTCTTCCCCTTGCGTGCCTTATATAGAAGAATGGTGCTTCAATTATAAAACATGCTACAACAGATATGGAATAGGTACTGAAGATTAGAAAGGCATGACATATTGACATGTATTCCCTCCATCCGGAAATACATGGATGGGTGTAGGCGTATTTCAGTTCTAGATACATCTAGTTTTATCCATTTCTACGACATGTAATCCAGACGGAGGGAGTATGATGTAAGAGCTAGGGATACGACAGGACAACGCAGTAAAAAAACACTGAAAACCCTCTGCAGAACCAAAGTAATCAAACCCACTGATATGAGATAGTACACTCATGCAGCTCAGGATGCAAAACTACCAGGCAGTTTTCCTTACAAAAATCAACATTGTGGCCTTTAATCATACATTTTGCTACAACTAAATTTAGATCAGATAAAGGTTGGATTCACGCCGTTTAACAAAATACATCCTGATGTGAAAATATAGTGATATACAACAGGTACTTACATCTGCATTGGAGTACAGAGAATTCCTGCAAGAATATTTCCTCACAAACGATACCAGTGCAGAAATTCTTCTATCTGTTAAGCTTATTTTTAGAAGAGAGATGGTTAAGAAACATGTATAAAATATGATCAACATGCTATAAAATTTCATGATGCAAGGATACACACACACTTCTTTGAATGGAGTTGACATATTTTTGCTGGACTGGAGCGGACTAGTTCTTTGGCCACTGGAATCTGCTTATTATCAGTGCGAGTTGGGTTTCTCTGTGCTGGAGCAGTATCTATAAAAACTGGAGTTGGTTTATTATGTCTTGGCATTTGGATCTTTTGCAAAGACCTGGTTTGTAACCCTTCAGATTCTAACATAGTCGTCTTCCCCTTGCATGCCTACTATAGAAGAATGGTGCTTAAGTTATAAAACATGCTACAACAGAGAGATGGAATAGGTACTGAAGAATAGAAAGGCATGACATATTGACATGTATTCCCTCCATTCGGAAAAAACGGATGGGTCTAGGTGCATTTCAGTTCTAGATACATCCTTTTTTATCTATTTTGGCAACATGTAATCCGGACGGAGGGATTATGGTGTAAGAGCTAGGGATACGATAGGAAAACATAGTAAAAAAACACTAGTTGAATGTAAAAATGTATGCTCGCGGAATACATACAGAAAAAACTAAGGCAACATACACGTGTATGATTGGGAAACTAAGATGGCATTGCAACAGAGCACTAGAACAACACTTCAATGTAAAAAAACATGGTATGGTAGATAGATGAAGTACGTACTAATGAATAACAATGCATAAGATATTCAGAAGCATGATGTCCAAATTAAGCAGATGGCATTGTGATATAGTAGAATGACAGTACTTGATTTTGAAAACATGTTATCATGAATGGAATAGGTACTGAAAAATAGGAACGCATGACATATTTACATGCATGATCAGCATGCTAAGCACATGGCATTGCAACAGAGTAGATACACTCGAAGACATTATATGCATGTTGTACCCATATCACGGGCCAAGTTAGAGCAAGGACCTTATGGGGTGAAGAGGATTCAACATCTTTCTGCAAGTCTTCTGAAGAACTGCGTTTACATGTTCCATCATATTGGGTATCATTACATCAAGTTTATTGGCCTTTACATTGCTCCGTGAGGTTCTTGTGGATATATCAGTGTGTGCAATTATATCTGACATGCATGGAAGACAACTAGTAGTTAGATTTATGTAATGAGTTCCTGTAGGAGAGGACATAAATAGTAGGACTGGGGTTAACTAGTAGCAGCAGGTCTCAAAAACTAAAGGTAGAACATAGATGAAAGCTACAGAATATGTATCGTTTGTACTAGAGATTAACTAGATGGCACACAAAAGTATTAAAGAACAACATAGGTAATACTAGAAGTGGTATAATACTATAATCACTAGCTTGTGGGATAGCATTGGCTGATGGATGATAACTATGGAACAATGTTACCTAAAGAACAAGTATCTTAGCTGAACTATGGAACAACGTTAACTCCTGAAAAAGACCTGTAAGAGATCAACATGAATATGCAGTGAAATGTGATAATCTATTTTCCATGCTTAGATGAATAACAAAGCCATAAATGTTGCACACAAATAAGATGAGGGTACAACCTATCTAGCCGCCATCCATAGGAGTGAGCATCATATGCTGACTTGTCGATGGCCCTACAGTTGTTGTGGCTGTCCATGTCGGGCACGCGCATTCAATGTAGGGAACTATTGAGTGCAGACTATAGCTCCCTTCTGGTGTATGCTTCCCTTGTTGGAGCAGCGGCGGTGTGTCCGAAGACGGTGTGGCTGAAGATGCAGATAACGCATAATGTTAAGAATGACACATCTCTTTGATCTGAAGAAATAAACTAAGAGATCAACAGCAAGGTACGAGAGTGGTCACACGTCTGTTGACTGAGAATAAATTGGGGTCACACGATTTTATTTTATTTTGGTACTGTCCGATCTACGCCGGATGGCTTGATGGCCATCTTTTACCTCCCTGCTGACACTGTTAGGAATCTTCCCCGAAGAGGAAGGGACCAACGACAGAGCAGCTTGCCTCCGCCGTCCGTGGCCCCGTCCAAAACCCGCTCCCCACCCAACCGCACTGCCGTGGTTGCGCCACCCCCGGGCCAATCCACAAAGACTCCTCGTAATCCAGATCCGGCAGCGGCAGTACATTGAACCCACGCAACTCTAAGATAGCCATCTAAGCGCTACAACCACGGCGAACTTGCGGCCCCGCACCCTTACGTTAGACACCAGCCAACCGATAGCCTAGGAGCTCCGCCGCCTCGAGGGGTGCTGCTTCCCATTGGGAATCGATTGGCCTAGAATAAAAATTTAGACAACTGACGCCAAAATAAAGTAATTTGAGATGAGGGTGCGACCTATCTGGCGGCATGGCGAAGTAGGCAGGTCCAGCAGCCGAGTCGGTGAGGCCGGCGCGGCTGCGGTGGCCACCGGCAGCAGGGAAACAGTGATGTCGCGACGGTTGACGGCTACGGGGAAGCAGCGCCGGGACTCTGGACGGATCCGAAGTTGGAGCCGCTCTGGCACCGTGAACAACGGCGGGGGTGAATCGGCTCCGGTACGGTTCACGCGGCCATCGTCGAGGCAGCTCCAGCAACATGGAGTAAGAGGCATACGACCCAGTGCACGACGGCAAATGGACAGCGTCTCCGACATTAGGGACGAGGGCGGCTGTGAAATTGGTGCAGTTGAGGGCACCATGGAGGAGGGGCTGAGGTTTCGCGGCTCAGGAGAAGGGAGCTTCCGGGGAGAAGGTGATTTGGCGCCCACGAGGTATGAATGGGGGGGGGGGAATTGGGAGGGGAGTGGAACCATGTTTTACGGACGCATTTGTCTGAAATGTGAGGGGGAGTTACAGTTCTACCCCTGCCTTTAGGCTTCTCAGGTTGGGTCTGTGTACTGAGGGTCGGGGATAGTAGAGTAACTTTGCTTCCCCCCAAATAGTGGGCGGGAGCGATTTTGGGCGAGGAGGGCGTGTTTTGAAATATAGTGGGCGCGAGCGATTTCGGGCTAGGAGAGCATGTTTTGAAAAAGTGGGCACGAGCTATTTCGGGCGGGGAGAGCATGTTTTGCCGACCATGGTTTATGAATTATTTGGCACATGTCATTTCGGCCGAGGAGAAGGCGCTCTTGGATGAACTTACGAACCTACCCTCGATGCGCAACGGGCCAATTAATGTGCCTCCCACATAGGATGGTAATTTCACGTCTCCCATTTATTTGCTCGGGCGAATTACAGCGAGCAGAGGATGTTTAACGGTTCGTTCAAAATTTGGGAGAACGAGCATTCACGTCTACCTTACCAAGTCGACTCGAATCAAATTTAGATATTACCTTTCCACTTCTTTTTTAGATGGAGAGATGATGCTCGGGAGTAATGTGTTTTTACATGCTCGTTGCTAGCGATTTACTATATGACAAATAGTTGACCCACTCAAAAATGGGAATCAAACCCAAAATGAAATATCTCGATTCAATGAAATAGCTCATTCACCAGGTCAAAATAGTGAACTAAATCCAAAATTGAACACCTCAATCGAATAGCATGTTGTACAGTATTATAGTACTCCATGAACATGTTGAAAGTCAAATTAATGAACTTGTTTGATATACGCATATATCACTTCATGTGTGGATTGCAGATAACATGTTCGCCAATTTAAATATATATCGAAACATAGTTTATATCAGTCTTTGATGCATAAAACGCGACCTCCCCCTCTCTTGGACTCCTGCTGTCTCTCTCTCTCTCTCGCCGACAATCTTCAATTCTGTCGCACGCATCCAACACAAAACCTTGTTGGTCCTCTCTTTTTCTCTCCATCTCTCTCTCTCTGTTTGTGTGTGTGCGTGTGGGGGGGTCTTTCTAGTTCACATGCATATATACTCCATCTATAGGTCTCTCTCGCACACTATGTATGATTCTCTAGTCCAAGCTATATATCTTGGATGCACTCATTGTACGCACACAAATTCCTTGGCTCGTTGCTCGTAACTCTCTCACGCACCACTCTGTCGTCTCGGAGCTCTTCCCCCTCTCTCTCAAACTATCCATCTACCTGGGTCACACATACACATGCATATCTCACTCGCACTCGATAGGCCCATCTAAAACTCTATCTCTCTCCCTCATTCTCTTTCCATCTCACACGCACACACACATCTCATGCCTAGCAAGCCAAGTCTGATGGTCTCTCACTAAATTGTAGGCACACGCAGTCCCCTATATGTATATGACTAGCTAATCTTAGTCTCCATCACAAACATGTGCATGGTCTATCTCGATTTCTCTCGGGGCATCTTTCTATCGCGCACGCACCTCCCTCGATCTCCCACCCATATAGTCCCCTCACGATCTCGAGGGGGTCTCTCTATCACAAACACAACCTCTCGCCCTCCCCATGTGTCCATGTTCTCCATGTGTCCCTCTCGACTGTTGTTCCTTGTTGGCCAGACCTCTATTGGACATGTGCTATAGGGGTGTTTCTCTCCGTTGCAAACAATCACACACTAGCTATCTTTGTGTATCTCCTCGCCTCGCTTTTCACTACTAGGAAAAGGGCTATAGATGATATGGACATTAATGGCGCACCATGTATGTGGTACGCCACTGCTATATTGCGCTATTATTGATATATTACTAATGGCACACCTGGTGTGTGATGCGCCATTAGTAGTTTTAAAAAAATTATAAAAATTGTTAGTAATGGCGCACCATGGGATAGTGCGCCATTACTAGTTGACATAGTAATGGCGCATCACTCCCATCGTGTGCCATTAGTAGTTTTGAAAAAAAATAGTTTTAACTAGTAATGGCGCACCACACCCACTGTGGGAAAATTAGTAGTTTTAACTAGTAATGGCGCACTGTCCACTGGTGCGCCATTACAAACTAATTTTTTTATTTTTTTTAAACTACTAATGGCGCACCACACATCAGATGCGCCATTAGTAACCCTGGTGCTAAATGCACC